>NC_092817.1:80854240-80929240 GCF_023375885.2 Dermacentor andersoni
TTTCTTATGCGGTTCGCAATACGGGGTCGATCTCGGAGGCATTAAAATCCAAGGCGTGATTGCGATGATACCAGCGTGGGACATGTGCCGTCGCAAGGGATTCAATGCGAAACCATTATAGCGATCATAAAGGCCTTCGGAGATGTCGGCCTGGAAGTGACGGAGCGGGGAAGGAGGAGCAGAGCGTTGTGTCGTACGAGGCACGTGGTAGAAGTGGCCGTGGTTGAGCGGATGTGCTCTCCTGAACACTGCACTAACTGTAGGTGCTTTTGACACAGTAATATTGATGGATTATGACTGGATGGTACATTATAGGACGCCATAATGGAATTGCATTGCAGCCACGCAGGTATAACATTGAGTGTGAGGCACAGATGGTGGTTATAGGTTGGCGGAATTCCGCGCTGGGTTGCCGGAGTTGATGATCACGCGAGCACGGGATGGCGGTGGTGTGACAGGCAAGTCGTAATACGAAGGAGAGTTTCATCCAGAGATCGGCAGACAATCGTAGATACTCAATTTTTCATTCCTATCAATCCTACCAATTTCCTATTGTCCATCTGTCGAACGGAATGGAAGTATTTGTGCATTACAGACATCAACTTCGCACAATGACCTGTGTTTCTCGCTCAATCTGTTTGAAATCACCTGAAAAAAAAAATAGTTGACAGTCACGTTACCTTGCGCTAAAAAAGATGAAGGCGAAAGACTGCGCATTCACGAGACATTCAGTATTTTACTTGACATTCTCTTCGAATGCGTTGTTACTTTCTTCCTTTTTCTCCCTCCAAAGGTCGTGGGTACAAGTGCCTTAATTAACTATATGTTAATTATGACCTTATTAACTTCACCTTAACACCAAAGGTCGCGGGTTCCACTACGAACGGTCGAACCCACGATATGGCACCATAAATGGCACCAATGGCACCATAAATATTGGTGCCATTGAATTTTGGTCCTACCAAAGGCCGCAGGTTCGAATCCCACCAAAGGTCGTGGATTCGACTCCAACCAATGGTCATGGGAACGGACCATCAATGGTGGCACCGTCAGTTCTGGTGCCATTGAATTTTGGTACCAAACGCCGGACGGCCAATTTTTCGATAACGTCGGACAACGGATTTTTTTACCCATGATGCACTTAAGGCTTTCGCCTTAAGAAAGCAAGCGAGATTCTTTGCATGTCTAGAAATACTTGCATCGAGGTTGAGGTACAATTGCTTGTGGGCGTGCATATCTTTATTGTAACCTTTCACAGTCGGTGCCAAGTCTTCGGAGGCGGTGTGGAAAAGTGTGGGGACCTAAAGGCCTATATAGGGTGCAATAATACAATACAACAATAAAGGCCTAAATATAGGGTAGTAAATAAACCACGCGCATGTTTGAACACACAGACACGAAGATCAGGCAAGTCCATGTCACTCTCATGGTACAGCTGAGCGATCGCAGAGCCAAAGTTTCCTATTAACTTTTTTATAGGGAACTCCGTCCCCCCGCGGTATTCTAGAACGCCGCTTCACTCAACGCCTCACCTCCAACCAAGAAAGTGGACGATAACGCCGCCCTTCGTCAAAAGCGGTTATTCACAATTCGTGTCCCTTATCGAGAAGCATAGCGCGTTCTTCACTCGAAGGGTGGCGCTCTGATCGTTTGAATACACGTAGGTGTGGACGTCACCACGTTCGGTCATGCTTCGGCACGTTTGAGGGCTCCATTTCACTATCGAAGATAGCAAGGTCAGGCAGCTGAAGCTTTGCCACAAGTCTGCAGGAATAATTAGGCAGTCGCTCTCGAAGGTTGCGTCGTACTCGGATGTTGGCTGGGATCAGAGACCCGGGTCGCGATTTTGTAGCGATTACTCCCGCTGATTTTAATATACAACTCTCAGCATCCGCCAGTCGCCGCCGGCCAGCTGATGCCATTGATAATGCGGCCGGAGCGTCCTCCTGACTACTGACTAAAAACAGAAAGCATGAAAAGTAATTGCGTCCAAGGGAGGTATCGGTACAAAATCGAGGCCGCTTCTACTGAATGCCTCTTTAGCTGTCTGGTCGCCATGAAAACAAGCAGACTCGGAACGTCACGCACTATATTAGTAGTCCAGAGTTACTCGAGAGAGAGCGAGCGAGAGAAAGAGAAAGAAATTGCCAACGACAGACTCAAGCAAAATAAAACGCGAATAATGAATCTATAATCGCACGTGAAAGAAAGGCATTCGGAACATTCTAGTATTTAAATACACACGGCGTGTTCTGTCAGGCTGTGTTTTTTAGGCTTCCGCCGGTTTTCTTTTTTCAGAGCACGCAAAACCTTATTAACGCCATCCCCTCCTGCACGATGTAGGTCCCCCAGCGGCCGACGAGAAGACCGCACACGTCCTGCGCGTACCTGCCACTGACGTGGGCACCTCCGCCGTGGGCGGCGGCAAGGACGTCTTGAGCACGGACGGGCAAAGCAGCCCGCGTCCCTGCGCCGCCGAGGTTGCGAGTTCGAATAACGCGCCGCTGACCACTAACAAGGACAGTGGCTTGGACGGCCACAAGGAGACCGAACGCTCGTCCAACGCGCAGCATTCCAGGCAGAAAAAGTTGAAGCGCCGCAAGTCCAAGGGCGTCGACAAGACTGAGCGCCGGAAGAAGAAATCCTTCCGCGAGGAAGAGAATCGAGAGAGCACAGGAAGCAGCCGGCGCCCGAGTTTTACAGTACTCAGCACGAGTCCGGAAAAGGGGGCTCCAAGGAAGAAAGCAGCGCGGCGGCGAACACCGGCAGGAAAAAAAAATTAGTCGTTAGATATATTTTTTTAATCACCTGATCTGTACATAGTATTGAATGCTCTTGCTGTATACGTTGCTTATACTGTATATGAGATACACGCTATGTCAACTTCGGTGTCCCTCGTTGGCGATCTGTATGAGCCCGGCGAACGGCTAATGGGCATTTGTTGGGTATGACTTGCGAGTGGCGAGCGAAAGCCTACGAACTGAAATACTCGAAAATTGGTGCCGCTTACATGCGCGACATGGTTAGTCTGGTGTGCGCGTAGAAAAGAACGCAAATGTTGCGCTTTCTGCGTCGGGAGTGACGCAGCACTTCGTCTGTCTACGTGCATGTGCCGAAATGGAAATCTTTTGAGAATGCGTCGTCCATTAGATTGTCTTTTTTATCTGTATAGCTGCGTTTAGCAATGAAGCCTACTCATTTTCTATCGTGTGCAACTGCTAGGTCTATTTTATAGCTGCTACTTTAATAAACAATTGCGTTCTTTCCACATTCACGTTAAGGTTGCAATAGCTTACGCGCACTGTGAGCGCACCATTGTCGCACGTGGCCACGTCCGGCTGTCATATTTGGTAGTTTCGTACAATTACTAGAGGGATCTGGGGCATTAATGCCTACGGGAGCTGTACGCAGAATGCTTGAGCCAGAATGGGAATGGTGATTTGTACGTGGATTTGGTCGAGATTTTGTCCTTCTGGCTTTAAGCGACTTAGCAGAGTCGTTATTTTCGACAAGGTACTGCACTGTAAGTAGTAACATTTAAGTTGTTCGGCGACAGTATTCGAACACAGGACCTCGAGCACGGAAGCCCGATATGGAAACCATTACACAACGAACGCACGTACGAGCGGAACTGCTGAAATTGGCAGCGATTATGCGTATTCGCAGATTCTTGTTGCTTATTGCGTTTAAAGAAAATGCAGATTGCTTTAAAATTTTGGCGAAAAACGGCACATAAAGCGTGATAAATGAAGCCACAAGAACGCCTGAAGCCACAAGCAAGAACACTATAGACAAATCCATGTAATAAACTTCATTACCATGGTGGCTGAACGATCGCAGCGCCAGTGTTCTCTCAAGTAAGTACTATACGAAACTCTATGCTTGGCGTAGCCTAATAACCATAGGGTTTCTCACTAGAAACTCCATGCTAATAACTTTCTCGCATGCTTGTGGCAATCCTATAATGCGTACAGAATTTGCGCCTTGCATCTTTGGTGACGGCGGTTACGATGGTCTTTCACCGCAGGTGGGAACACTGCACTGTGCACTGTGACAAAGTCAGTATTGCGCTTCCATGTTGATCCAAGTCGTAAAAATGCATAGCCGTAAAGAAAAAAAAAAAAGACGTACTTTCCCTTATTTATGTGACTTCCCTTTAACGCCCAGCCTCAGTTAACAATTGTGCGCGTCAGAAACTTTATTTAGTCGTTAGGTAAACCATCTAACGTTTCAACATTCCTGAAGGCTGGTTATGAAGGGGCGAGTTTGCGCGCGCATTTCACATGCATGGCTTTTAACAGTACGCGCCTCTGCGACAACATTGTTTCAGAATTGTGCAAGCGCTTCCTTTAGCGCTTCGCGGTGATACAAAATTGAAATACAATGTACTTCGAAGCAAATTTTTGGGAATGAATGTCTGTGTAACTTATGCTACTCTCAAAATTCGAAATAAGTCAGCATGCGTCGAGCGTTTCGTTTGCCCTTAAATTGCCTCTGAGGTTGTCTCTGTTGAAACTGGACTTCGACAGAAGGCCTGGAGAAATAATTCAGAACAAAACGGGAAGGCGAGAAGGAGACAGAAACACGTGCATTGAAGCGACGTAACTTGCTTACGAAACCCTTTTCTGTAGTGGTCGAGTGATTTGGAAAGCACGCGGTCAAGGCCCAATTCTACGTGGGCGCACTGTTTCAAAATCGGCCACTTTCGGCCATTAATTAGAGCGAATGCCTAATTTATGATGCTATCCGCAGTGTTGTCTCCAACGGAGCGACATCTGATCATGCAGATACAAAATTACTTGATATTGTATGTAGAATGGTGTTGCGGATTCACCACAAATAAATGTCCTCCTTTTTCTCCTTCTTCAAACGGTGTACTTGTCCATCACCCGCTTTCCGAGTACAGCTCTCTAAAGGTGTCTATTCTGACAGTTGTTCTTTGTACTCTTGCGAGAAAACGGTTGTTTCACAGTTTTCATCGCGACACTTGGTCACATGCTTAGTGAGGCACTTTGAATTCAAGGATTTATGAATGCGAATTTGTGACAAGTAAATTTCTGGTTTCCGACGTTGCCGTTTCTCTACTACAGCGACACCTCCCACTCTGTGAGGGAAGAAAGTGGTGGCAACTTCCTTGTGTGGAACGCAGAAACGCAGCGTTAGAAGGTGCGACAATATATGCAGGTAAATAGACATAAGCACTACGTTGTGTGCTCTTTTCTCTATAAGAGCCACAGCATAATGATAAATGCGTGCACTTCTTATTCGGAGCAGTGTCGGTTTTTTACCTTCCTGTTTATTCCCTTGACATGGTTATTCGGAGCAGTGTCGGTTTTGCACCTTCCTATTAATTGTATTGACATGGTTCTTCGGAGCAGTGTCGGTTTTGCACCTTCCTATCAATTCTATTGACATGGTTATTCGGAGCAGTGTTGGTTTCGTACCTTCCTATTTATTCTATCGACATGGTTATTCGAAGCAGTGTCGGTTTCGCACCTTCCTATTTATTATATTGACATGGTTATTCGGAGCAGTGTCGGTTTTGCATCTTCTTATTTATTCTGTTGGCGTGGTTTAATACGAGAGGCTGGCTCCTTTATGTGGCATCAGCTACAGTTCGTCGCTTGGCAAAAGAAACTAAAAAAAGCTGTCGCAAATTGTGTTAATGTTGTCACAGATGTATCACAAAATACAATCAAGCAGCATGAACACGAAGTTCTGTACATACGTCCAGGAACCCTCAGAATATGAACACGTATACAGTTGCACATGTAGATGAGGTACTCAGTTTCGTAAACGAGTGCACGGCGCGTATGCGCGCATATATGACATACTACATAATGACTTGGCCATATACATCATACATATATGCCAGAGAGAGAGAGAGAGAGAAAGATATATATATATATATATATATATATATATATTTACAGAAAGGTAGATAGGTCGGCCTGAGCTGTGGCTTGCTCTGGCCTGCTACTCTACACTGGGGAAAACGGGCGGGTAGCAAAATGAATGATGAATAATAAGGGAAAGTACACCACGATGTGAAAGGAAATATGAAACTATTAATATATATATATATATATATATATATATATACAGCCACTCTTGTGACCATGGTTGTGCCGTAGGCTTCAAACCAAGGACTTAGAACAAGCTCATCAGAAAGCAGTTTCTTGTCGATGTGTACCAAGAAACCAGCTGCCATCGTTCTCCCACCTGCGCAGGACAAACGCAAAACACGTGTGCAAGTGCCTCTAGGGAACTGGCAGTGTTCGCGATTCCGACCAGTGTCACGGTAAATCTGTCAGAGCACCCTAAAATGAATTATACACGTAAGATATTGGTATTTTCATGAAAACATTTACAAGCGACAAGCTCTTTTTCTCGGCAGCCACGGGCCAATTATCTTTTTCACATCGAATGGTTAGTCGATCTAATAGTACTAAATCTTCTTTCAACGTTCTCTTTTTGTCATCTAGCGCTACGTATGTGGCCCCACTAAACGAATAGCCCGCCAATCAACCCCGGCTTTATGTGGAAGCACCTGCTTGTATCTACATTTGCTTCGTTTGCGGAAAGTACACGGTATCCGCAGTCGCTCTTGCAAAAGCGTTATCCATCGCTCGGAGCGTAAAGAACAAAACGAGACATTGTGATTGTGAAACGAGATATTGTGATTTTATATGTTCTTTAAAATTCCCATGTTGCATCAAGAGAGGAAACTACGAAGCGCTCACGTGAGCATATAGACATTGATTATTTGCTAGTCTTTAAAAGATGTCGTTCGATAGCTTCGTTTAACACCTCGTTCCTAACTTACAAATTCAATTTACGTTATCTTGCATTTTTGGCCTATACTGCCGTCCGATTCATGGACGATCACCTGTGGTGGGTTGAGCCAAATCCAAAGGCACCAAACCAAATCAAGCTGTGCCGCAGAATAAGGGAGCAACGTTGGAGTGATTCGTAGCACATTCCGTAGTGAATACGAAGAAGAAGGCTAAAATCACGCGGCAGCAGAAGAAGAAGAAGGAAGCAAACCGTTCTGACCGCTGAGTCTGCATCTGAGTAAGCCAACTATTCTTCGGGAGAGCTGGAAGGATGTCGTCCATTTTCACACGCCTTCCCAGTGAGTAGAAGCGGACTCAGTTGCATACATAGTTTTCTTGCGGAGTCCAATGACAGTGTATTCTATTTATTTACAGGCGAGACGAGCACGTCGAGGTAAGTATAGCTGATAACAAAGGAAAGCATCACGGCTTTCTGCAGGCGTGCAAGAGGAACAATTGCGTCGCTTGGAACCTGGATATGCGAACTACGATGAGCATGTCGAAGGCATCTAGTTTCCTACAATTACTAGAGGGAACTCTGGCGCTGCAATTGTTCAGCCGCCATGGGTATGATGGGTAGTACGTGGATTTAAGTGAGGGAAAATGAGACATCCACCGGATCGTAGCAATTGCTACAAAGGAAACACACGCGGGTTCCTGCTAGCCACCTGGTCAGCTCAGAAGGTAGAGCGGCTGCCCCGGAAAAGCGGTGGTCCCGGGTTCGAGACCCGGACCAGGACGAATTTTTCTTCAACTGCGAGGCCTTTCTTTCGAGGAACCCGCACGGGTTTCCTTTGTAGCGATTGCTGCGATTTGGTGGATGTCTCATTTTCCCTTAATTAATTACTTCTCCCCACCTTGCGGGTTTCCGCAGAATTATTACGTCAAAGTACATGGATTTGTCTGATCTTCGCGCTTGGAGCTTAACAGGAAGCTTTAGCTCGGGCCCAACTCCGACGCGGCCTATACAAATACATGTAAAACGCAAAAACGTTTTTCTGAGATAAACCTGGGACCGATTTTAATGAAATTTGCGGAATTTGGGAGAAAAGGCTAAATTATAGTGACTGTTTGAAGCGGAATTTCGATTTCGGGCCTAAATTTTATAAAGAGATTTTCAAAAGTTCGAATGTGTGAAAAAAAAAAAATAGACACACGAAGTTTACAAATTAATAGCTCTAAATGAAGAACAGATATCGAGGTTCTGTAAAGGGCATTCATTAGACCATTCAAAGCGGACTAATTCGACTTGTAATTTTATGTGTTACGTGGATTTATTACGTTGTGTACAAGTGTTCTGCAAAAGCTGTATTTTCATATTGCAAATTTTTTTGACATTCACATGCAACATATCAATTTTGTCCGCTTTAGCTGTACTATCAGATGCATCCATATAATTGTGATATTGTTTTTCTTGGGTGAGTTACGGAGTTGTAAATTTAATAGTTTCATTTTTTGAGAATTTTCGATATTTGCCAATATTTAATAAGAATTGACGACCTAAAGAAAGAATTCGAAACCAACAGTCATTAGATTTTAAGTTTCTCTTTTAAAGGCAACAAACCTCGTCAAATTTGGTGCAGTGGTTGCCGAGAGAAACGAATGATCATTTTACATGTATTTAGATAGGAGCAACCGAGCTAAAGCTTCCTCTTAAGACGGTCTTGTGGCTTCATTTATTAGGCGTAATCTGGGCCTAATCTGGCCGAAATTTCAAAGCAGTTTATACTTATATTTTTAATGCAGAGGGTGATAAGCTTGCGTAATCGCTGCTGAGTTCAGTGGTTCCGCTTGTCCATGCGTCAGTGGCAATATTACTTCGATATCGGACTTTCGTGCTATAGGTCCTGTGTCCGAATCCTGCGCAGCTCTTTCTTAAAGAATGATCAGTCTGCATGGCACACTGCAATTTAAAGCCAGAAGTAGTTTAGGCAAATCCATGCTCTGCTCATTATTCCCCTGCTGGCTTGCAGCTTCCGTAGATGCTAGCGCCACAGTTCGCTCTAGCAATAGTATGAAACTCAATGGCCGAAGGTGTCTTAAGTAGCTGTTGAAATGACTGTCTCTTGGTTCCGCGTAAAGATTAAAAGAGCGGTCGCCAGTGGGTTTTGAATTGCACCCGAGGTGCGGTAAGTCAATGCAGCTGCGGGGCATAGGATCGCGAGTTCAATGCCTTACTGACGCTGCCTTATTTTGACGGAAGCCGAACGAGCACACAGCTGCGGGTTCGCGCTATATAACACCTGGTCGTAAAAGTAAACCCGGAACACTCAAAGCCGCGTCTGTCACAACTACATGCTTGCTATACTACGTAAACACCGCACTATTTATTGTAGAATCACAGGGAAAAGTAGTTGCGAACTTCTGCAATGCTTCCAGTCCTTGCTTTTAGCGAGCAGAAGCAAAGATGTATGTAAAGTGCGGTTGAGTTTTAGAAGTATGACGCAGTTGGAATGCCAGAGCCATGTAGTACCACGATCAGACAAGGCGTCAGCAACGACTTTTTTCTTTATAAATGATGTTTACCTAATAGTTCGTATCACCTGTCAATTTTCTAAAATAAAAAAAAAGGATATTGAGGCCTTTTTGAAGTTGTGTAAGAATGAATACTATATATTTGTGTTCCCTTTAAAAGTGTATCATTACAGACAAGAATGACGGCATCCAGCCTTCAAGTGTTCCCTTTCGTCTGCACAGTTTCGTGCCCAACGCTGGGGACACGAGGACCATAATCGTGCTCACCTGGTCTGCGTTTATTCTCGCGTCGCTTATCTTCGTCTTGGTCTACACTGGAAGTGCCCTGAAACACGGTACGCTCCAAAGAGTTCCTAGCTTTAATGATTTATGTCCACTATAGCCCAATTGCTTAACAAAAGAAAACAAAGCAAAACAAAACAAAAATGTTATTGTCGCTACGACTACGTTTTACTGCGTTTATGATATTTCTTCAGTTTTCTCACATCTTGGAGCCTCATTTGCAAGAAGGCGTTAGGTTTGTCGAGATGAGATCCCCTTTTATTTATTTCTGATGCCTCAAAGGCTCCCGAAGGGGTTTTGCATGAGGGGTGGGCGCGTACATTTTATTTAACCTAATTTAGTTCTTAGATGATGTGTTTAAAATGAAGAGGGTTCTAATGAAGAACAGTTGAAGCGGGAAAGTCATTCCAGTCTCTTGAGGTACGAACAAAAACGAAAATATATGAGTCATGGTTGGGGCTGGAGGAGGATACACGGCCATGTCGTGGTTAGTGCGGTTGGAACGGCGGTAAGCTGGGGAAATGTTGGCGGTCCAAGTGGAATGCCAGAATCTACGTGGGAAAGGGCAGAAGAGTGACCATTAGCATAGACAGATTGTCGTTGGTAAGTTAGAAAGCTACGTATCCAATCAAATGCATGGGGGTTAAGATTTAGTATCGAAAGCTTTTGAAATAATTGGTTGTGAGGTAGTTTATCAAAAGCCTTCTCGAAGTCAAGGAACAACGCATCAACGGGAGTGTTAGTTGGAAGACTAGAACTGATATTATTAACAAAGAGTGCAAGTTGTGTGTCGCACGAGAGCTCTTTTTGAGAACCATGCTGGTTAGGGTGAAAAAAATGTATCTAAAAGGAAAAAAAATTACAATTTGAGAATAAAAAAAAATGTGTTCCATCAGTTTGGAACAAATACTCGTTAGGGATATTGGATAGTAATCTACAGGTGATGATGACTTACCTTTTTTTTGGAACTGGAATGACCCTTCCCACTTTCCAATGCTGTGGGACGACGCCAAAGGAGAGGGATTGCTGAAATATGTGCGACAAAATAATGCTTGTAACGTGCTTAGTACTTTTTAATATTTTCGAGTTTATACCATCGACTGGGGAATTTATGGGTGGCTTGGCTATATGATTTGTTACCGTATGACAATGAGACATTAACATGAAATTCAATAAAATAATCTAAAATTTCTTCAAACATTTTTCGTTGACAACGTGTACCTTTTTTTTTTGCAGACATAATAAAGACACAAAGTAAGTACCCGGGTTGATTTCATTGTTGCAACTCAGCCAGGGTTAGTGTGCGGCAGTGCTTCGTCTATGACAAATCACATTAGTGAACTGTGAGCTTTACTGTACAATCAGATGCGTAATTTTACATTTGAAAATTAAAATCTCACCTTTATTGTGCTTAGACTTCTTTCAAATGCATGGCTTTATTTTAAAACGTAAATTTTTCTTCGTTCCCTCACTCACTCACTCACTCACTCACTCACTCACTCACTCACTCACTCACTCACTCACTCACTCACTCACTCACTCACTCACTCACTCACTCACTCACTCACTCACTCACTCACCCAGTGAGTGAGTGATGTGTAACTTTACATCTAAGGTTTCTTTTTAAATTTTACATTTAAAGAGTCACTCACTCTCACTTACTCACTGTGTGAATGAGTGAGAGAGTGAGTGAGTGCTTCCCGCAAGGCTCTACAGGAGCAGACATAGTGGCTCTTCCCCGACAATGCCTACAACGTCGCTTAACGTCTCCTTGTCGATAATATATCACCGCTTTCTCCCTACACCCCTCTGAATCCGATAAATCAAGCGTGACATCACCAAGTTTAGCGGCCAAAAAGGTCAGTTATCTGAAATGATTGATCGTCTGGTTGACTGACATGACTTTGCGCTCGGGTTGCTCGATAAGTTGACAATTTAGCGTCGCAGTAAACGGATGTTAACTATTTGCATATCGTCATCTAGTACATATGTTCATTCATTCATTTATTTAAAAAAACGGTGGTTAGTCTATGCTCTTGTGTCGTCGGTCCTAAAGCCCCTTAAACTTCATAAAGTAGTGACACTTTCCTTCTCCGCCTTCACTCCTCCTCGTTTCTCCTATCTTTCACGCTCCCTCCTCGACCGTGGCGCCGCCTACACTGCTCGAGCGTAGCAACGGCGCCAACATGCGCTCCTCGCCACTCTGTAGACGCTTCTCGAGCAAAAATGGCGCTGATGCATGGCGCGAGGGCCCACGGGATGCTGTTAGGCCAATAGCGACGTGGCGTCGGCCTCGGCCAGAGCGCGCGAGGAAGAGGTGGCATTCTTCAAAGCGGGGCACTACTTTACGAAGTTTAAGGGGATTTAGTCTGTCCTTGTCCCGTTGTTTAGCGCTCCCTCAAATAAGTTTCGAAATGCACCAACAAGCTCAGTTCTTAACTCTCCTGTCTTGCCTTCTCTGCAATCTTCCACGACGGCCACTTATCCCGCATCGGGACCTTCCTGGAGACATAGTTTGCCTGACTAATTGCGTACAAAAGATGTTTATTCTCCCACCTCTTTCTTCCCCAACTGCAGTACTCAACGAGACGCCACTGCACGAGCTTTACGGAGCGTACTCGGCAGGTAAGCGCTCTCGTTGCCTAAAGCTGTACACCGTTGATCAGACGGGCTATGCCTATGCTGTGCAGTCGGAGCCGGCCTGAACAGCCGCCAGCGCGAACTGCAGACGGGTCCCTGCGCCGACATCAACGAGCAGAAGTTCCTGGCGTACTTTGACTACGAGCTCAATCTGTGCTCGCGCTTCGTGGGCGACTTGCGCTACTGCCTGGTCGGCGACAACCGCTTCGAGACCAGGGACGACTGCAGGCGCGCTTGCATCTCTCCCGGTAAGCCCACGGGACGAATGCGAAGAGAGCGAAGTGACTTTGAACCACATCCGTACCTGACGGCTTACCGTGCGCAAGTCGCGAGAACACAAGGAGCGCAGAGCGCCGCACCGGTTTGCGAACCGGTTCGCGAACCGCTATAAACTTTTATTTCTCCGCACCAGTACTGAACCGGAACGAAATCGGAGCGCATTGAACCAGGACCCGAATCGAACCAGTATATTTTTCAGTTAGACATCCTGGTTTGCACATACGTCACGTCATATAGCCGTAGATACGTACGATTGTATAGCACGTAGTCGCAGATATGACATCGCAATCCGTGTTTCTCTTGCTTACGCTCGTCCGCTACTTATGTAGAACCCAACCATCGCCATGCATCGTAAGCTCATGTCGAACGGCCGGCATAGAAACCATGCTCTTGCTGTCATACAATCGTGTTCAATGAGGTCGTTGTCGTGCTGCTGTCGTCACACAAGCGTTCGCTCGCGACTCACATTCTACTACTGAATTTACGCAAACACGTTCGTCCACCTGGTATGGTTTTGTGGAAACCCCAAACAATCCTGGACGCACAGGTATCTGCAAAATGATTCGCATAACACCCATTCCTAAGGTGCGTACGCTCTGCACATTTTTTCTTCATTACTACTCCTTCCGGATGTTAACGTGCCGTCCTTTAGTTTAACAGATATTCCGATAGGCACAGCCAAGGAAATATCACTCGTGGACTTCGACAACGAAACTGAAACTCTAAAGAACTCTGCAGTGCAAGGCCTCTGGATGGCAGTTTTTCATTATTTGCACTGGGAGGACCTAGAAAAAAAAATCTGCGTAGGCAACTTGGCGAGCCCACCAGCCCATTTTGAATAGGAATCATTTAGAAGCATTTCCAAATAACACATCAAAATAAAGCAAGAAATCATTCTGCGGCACAAACGAAGAGAAAGCGATGTGCACTACATCATGACACTTTGTTGCGCAAGCAAATAAACAAAATCACCAAACACGATAGAAGATATGTACAAAAGTGGTTTACTACAAAACCACAGAAAGAAAGCCAACAGGCTCACGCAGGCAAAGAAGAGAAAAGCGCATCGAGCTTCAATAGACATGTATAGGAGACTAAAATCAAAAGGACACAGTAACACATCAGAATAAAATAGCCAACTGTTTTCTTTTTCATCTATTTCTTTTTAATTTTCACAGGTATATCTTAGACGCTTGGTGTCGAAGACAACACCGAATTCACATAATATTATACAAATTACAAGTTGGAACTGCTCGAAAAGAAAAGCCAGCATCTTACATATCGCTCAGTTTGATGCTATCTTCAGAAACAGGTGAGGAAATTGATGCTTCTGAACAATCAACAAGGACGGTTTGTGCTCAAACGTACTTCGATCTTGTGCATATGCACATAGCGCGTAGTCTTGTGTTGGTCAAGGACTGACAAAGAAGTCAAAAGCATATGTCGGCATAATAAGCGCAACTTGCTCAGACTCACTCACAAGTTATAGTTTCTGCTTCAGGCTCGCTTGGACTCATACTCACGCGAATTGAACACATCACTAATTAAAGGGGGTTTCACACGAGACTAATATATCGCACATGCAGAGAGACTAAAAACGCTCAACAGTTAGAAAAAGATATCCGCAAGAAGATGGTAGCGATGTATCAGTAGGCGGTGTTAGCCTGGCATGCTTAGACGACAGTTGTTCTGCATGAGCGTCTCATATGTTCAAACACAGGCTACAAGTAAGATACTTATTTCCTGTGCATCACAATGTCTTCTAAGAAACAAAAGCTCCGAGGCAGCCTAAGAACTTCTTATGAGTTGTGAATGCGAAATCATTTATGTCCAATTGAACGCCGTTGCGTGGTGCTTCGAGTTTTGCGCTGGGAGTAATGTTTGCATTAATGCTCGTTCCAACAGCTCTGTACTGGGTGAGTTGACGATGCTGCTGGATTTTGCTGCCTGCATCTTCACTCGTTTTGCTGCGTTCTTCCGCTTCCTTGCTTCATCTGCGGTGAACTGGCGCGGGCGGCCACGTTTCGCTACTGCCGACGTTGCGGCCGCCAACGATGTAGATGCTTCAGACTCCATAGCGGTACGTGCTGCTTGAGCCAGCAAGCGCGAGCCAGCGTGACGTGGCGTCGCAGCCAATTGGAAGTTAGGTGCTGTTTTTTCGCTTACACACACAAACACACGCACACACAGACACACGCACACACACACACACACACACACACACACACACACACACACACACACACACACACACACACACACACACACACACACACACACACACACACACACACACACACACACACACGCACGCACGCACGCACGCGCACGCACGCACACGCACACGCACACGCACGCACACGCGCACACACACACACACACACACACACACACACACACACACACACACACACTATATATATATATATATATACCACTATCAAGAGACACTATCAAGAGACGTGGCAGTTGATTTGTCCGCTCGTTCATACCATTACATTGTGGATGATGAGACGACATGAAGAGTTGATGTATTCGGTTGTGCTTAGGAACTGCTTAAATTTTCCTGCTGTGAACCATGTACCACGATCTGAAAGGAACTTCCTTGATTTGCAGGCAGAAAAAATGCTCTTGGAGCATGAAATGTAGGCGTTGTTGTTTTCATTTTTGTGAGCGAACGTCCATACATAGCGAGTGGCATGGTCAATGACCAAGTGGATGAATCTTTTTGATAAGCCGTATCCAGAAAATCTTCGAGTGGTGTCCATTGCAAGGACATCAAAAGGTTCTTCAGCTGGAGGCAGTGACTCAAGTTATCCGTACTTTGATATTGATGAGCGTTCCTAAGGATGGTTGGGCGCAGCTCATAAGGCACGTATATCTTCCTTAGGCGTTTCTTTTTGACGTTGACTATGCCATTTTCTAGCAAGTACGTTCCTCTGGGGCGCTTGTTGTTACATTTCTGAAGATCGTTTGGTGAAAGAAACTGCACTACAGGAGCTCTGGAAAGTGCGTCAGCTTCAACATTGCTTACGCCTTTCTGATGTTTAATGTTCACCTCATACACTGACAGCGTTAATGACCACCGAACGAGCCAACCTTGAATATTATTGACATTCTTCAGCCACTATAGTGCAGAATGATCCGCTACAACAGTGAACGGCTTCCCATGAAAATAACAATGCCACTTAGCAATCGCATCTACGATGGCAAGACATTCTCTCTCTGTGATTGCGTAGTTAACTTCGTGCTTGAGTAGCTTACGGGAATAATAGGCAACTGTATGTTCATTGCCTTTTTCATTTCGCTGCTTCAGCACGGCACCAATCCCTTTACCAGATGCATCGCAGTATATATAGTGTGCATGGTCTTGAAGCGTAGCATATGCGATGCACTGGTTCTTCAGTTATGCGCTTCTTGAGTTCCAAAAAGGCTCTTTCGCATACATCCGTCCATGTCCATTCAGTGTCCTTGTGGAGCAGTTTTGTGAAAGGATATATATATATATATATATATATATATATATATATATATATATAAGCGGAGACGAATAAATTCATGTCCTTTAGAATAAACGTATGGCGTCTCAGCCACGCCACGTCTCTTGCTTCTGATGTCCCACAAGTCGACAGGATCAACCTCAACAACCTGCCATGGCTACTCCGAAGCCTCCGCTCAACATTACGAAGTACAAAGGAATGCCAGAAGACGTACGCTCCCGCCGACAAGTGGCTCCGCCTTTTCGCGCTAAAGGCGGCTGAAGCATCATGGACGCAGTGCGATCAGGTCAGTCGCTTCAGGGAAGGACCAGGCTCTCAGCGTTAAAGAAAGGAAACGCGGGCAAGACAAATGACGATTATCGTTGTGGGACAAGATAAACCCCCAAGGGTGTAAGCAGTGGCGTAGCAATAGGGGGGGCCGGGGGGCCGTGGGCCCCGGGTGCAAGGGGCCAGCGGGAGGGGGGGGGGGTGTCATACGCCTGAAGACACCCCTTTTTCCGCCGGCTTGACTGGGCGCAAATGGCAAAGAATGCTCCGGTATCCATGGCCCGAGCTCATGTACCCGATGCGTTGCATCGCAGAATTGTCGGCTGCATGGGGTGTTGATAAACACCCCATGACATAATTGCACGAATGTGCGGGCAAAAATATTTAATTCCCAAAATGGTCGCTAAACTATTCGCCTTAGCGGAATGTTTCATGTGGGGTGTGCCGTGCGTTCATGCTAGGAGCAGGAGTCGCTAAACATACAGTAAGGCGTTGAGGCTATTGGGTCCCTCTTCCGTTCAGAACGCGCAGCGAAGACGAACAAAGACAGCACTAAGAGGGCGTTCAACGAGCGCGCCCGGCGCTCTCGTTTACGGCGAAGCGTTCGTTGAGAGGGACGCTGCATAAGTGCGGCCGTCAAAAGTCGCGAATGGGATTCTCTGGATCGTCTTCAGACTGGGTGCGGCCGAAGAGTTTGGCGGCGTATGACTCGACAGGCTGTATATAGTCGCGGGCGCCGCGATGTTCAGCTCGCTTTTACTTCCCCTTTCCCGCTCGCTCGGAGAAGCCGCTGCGAAACCTGCCGTTATATTTCACGCTTCCCTTCTTACCCTCGAAAGTTTCAGAAAACTGTTGTCATTGTGTGACTTCATGTCATAAGTACAGTGTCTGTGTCAGCTGCACAGAATTAAAAAAAAAAACGTGAATTTTGTAAGGATATTTCCGGATATTCTATGAATTATGTGTCTGTGATTACTAGGAACTCGGTAGCGTGAAAAATATGGCAGGTAAGTAATAACCATATCCTTAATAATCCCCTAATTAGTGCTTATAGAGGAAGCACTTCAATTCCAGAATTGAGGATTCAAAGTCATATTATTAACTCAACAAAAGCTTCTTAAACAAAATCGTTTTGGGTGCTACAACCTACAGTACTTTGGCACTGCGGGTGGCGCCCAGTATGGCAGTACCGAAAGAAATATGAAATAGTAGGACCAGTGAGGTTGATCCCTCAACCCTCTCCATTGCGAGTGCAGACCAACAGGTTTCGCTGGCACGGGCTTCATCGAGGTTCTTTTTTTTTATGGTGACGCCAAGAATCGACGCGAAGCGTGCTCTATTCTGTTCCCAATCTTTTGGTGGTATCGCAGCTAGGATAATCACGTTCGTCCGTATAGCAGCAAATAAAAACAAGGCTTTATTGATCACAATAAAGAGAAGTCGTAATTGTCATAACATCGGCGCCCGCGCAGCAAGGAGGCAGGTGGCGTTTTCCGTTTTTCTAATATGGTGGGGAGATCAGCGTCACTGAAACACAATTTAATTTTCGTTTTCGTTCAGGGCTGCCCACAGCCAAAATACTGCGGGCCATAGTACCTACGACGATTTTTGTGAAGTTGTTGTTGGGCAAGATATGAATGTCGGCCTTCGATTTTGCAAATGCTATGTTGCCGCTAAAATTGGTAATTAAAACTTTATAATTTTTTTTTTACTTGTGACATGAGCCGTATTTGCCACGATGCCGCATTTGTTTTGGTTGACAAGCCTTACAGTCTGACAGAAGATGTGCACATGCGCTTATCACAAGTTATCAGTGCAGCACACTGTTATTTGGCGCAGAAAAGAAACAGCGTGTATTGGCCTCGAGCTCCACCACTGGAAAAGCTGGCGCCACCGTCGGCGTGACGTGCTATTAGGGATCACGTGGACATAGCGGCCGCGTCGGCTGCTTCGGGAGCGCCGAAGCGAGCTGAAAAGGAAAGTTTAAGTTCCCTCGTACGCTGCGGTCCTCATTTGTTGGCGAGATTTTCCCGCTTCGAGTGTCTCCTTTACAACGATCGAAAGCACTAGAATAAGTAGTGGCTACCTTTGAAGGTGCGCAACATGGTAGGCTACTGCTCGGTGCCGCAGTGCCGGACGTACGCAACGGAGCCCGGTGTCAGCCTTATTCATACGTAGCCGCAGGACAAGAAGCTGCATGAAGCTTGGCTCGCGAAACATAAAACCGGCAAACAGTCATCGGCTACAACTCGGGTATGCAGCAAGCACAGACGCGAGGAAGATTTCTGCTTCGGCGCCGGGTCTGCAATGTTCGAAAAACGCGCACTGAGATGCTCGCCTGAGTCCGCTGCCCGACTAATGTCATAACGGTTTGGTCTATGAACTTGTCGATGCTATAGATACTGTCAAGTTCACTGTAGTGGAAAGGGAGTGCTAAGAAGCACATTAAAAAAAAGCATGGCATATGGTCATGTTTGTGTTATGAATTATTACATTGGATTACAAAAAAGAAGCCGCAGGAAATCGCACGCTGAGAACACCGATAAACATATAGTGCGACGCAACTCGAGAAATAATATTGAAACGTCCAAGAATTTAGAAAAAAAAAAAGATTGAATCGTCGCGACGTCCGGCACATCAGTCCCCGTAGGCGTCGAAGTCTCTACAATGAAATTATTTTTGAACAGCTCTGATAGCGCCCACGCAACATTGGTTGCTTGTATACTGTCAAATGCTCATATTCTGCAGCCTAAAAATCATGGCACAGTGCGAAAACGCGCACGCGGCGAAAGCGAAACAGTGCGCGGACAAGCATGCAGACGCGCAGTCGGTCGCTGCGAAGCTGTGCGATCGCTGCATTGAGGCTTCATTCTATTACGCTCCATTTAGATATACAAACACTATAAGAACATATTTCACATAGTTTGGTCTCGGCATTTGCCTACCTTTCACGCAAGAAGCCAGTTCGGGAGACTAAATCGCGGCGACCGCGCACAGTGGCGTCCACTGTATGTATTCGGTAAAGAGACAGCGTCTGTAAACGATTCTGTGCTTTCAGTTTGCCCAAAATTATTATTCAGACAGTAAAAAACTTCTCTCGTTTCGAAAGTACTTACAGAAATTTTTGGGAGAGCACCCGGGTGGTATTTTCAGTGAGCGCTGACAGCAAAACCTATGAGGAGCGCGCCGCGTGATCCCTCATACTACGCCAGTGAGGCGCTTCCGATAGATGGCGACTCCGTAACTCCTCGCCGCCAATACCTGCTGCAATCGCGAC
This sequence comes from Dermacentor andersoni, assembly GCF_023375885.2. NCBI lineage: Eukaryota > Metazoa > Arthropoda > Arachnida > Ixodida > Ixodidae > Dermacentor > Dermacentor andersoni. Next base: position 80,873,797 of record NC_092817.1, read on the forward strand.
CTCTGGGAAAGAAACGAAGGAGAGGGGGACCCGGGGGACGTGCGCGGTGTCCAAGGCGGCTGTACTGGTGCTGAAACCCGGAAATTGTCGATATCCTCGCCTTCCTCGACTACACCCGGGGGGGGGGGGGGTGACAGAAGACCTATGGGCCCCGGGTGCCAGACGACCTAGCTACGCCACTGGGTGTAAGTATTTTTTAGAGTGAACAACAACAAAAACAAGAAGGGAGCGTGGCCTAGTGGCTAGATCACCCGGCTGCTGTGCTCGACGGCAGAGGTTCACCTTCACCATCGGTGGCACATTATTTCATCTTTATTAAAGAGGGACGAGACCGGAATCTACCTAGCTACCTATCTGCCGCGAAGTGCGAAGAATGATGCAAAGAATGCTTCGCATTAAAATGCTTACGCGGTGGATGCAGGAGCAAAAATTGAACGTAGCGCGCGAATTAATTGAACCAGCAGATAGCGCCATCTCTTGATTATCGTCGTCGAAGGCACCTGGCATTGTTTCAGCCACTCGCACAGAGACGGCGCCACCAAACCGGCATCATCTAGACATCACCGTATTAGAATCTTTCTAATGACAGTAAAAGGAGCAGAACCGCTCTATTTGAAGCTGCAGGTGCACTGTACTGTCAAGCACTCGTCACACATTCGTCTCTAATTCGCATCAGCTCGCAGTTCTATGTCGGTCATTTCGGGAGAAAAAGCCGAAATTGTGGAGCACGTTGCCACGCATGTGCGAAACTACCATTCAGATTTGCCATTGTCCAAGCTGTCAAAAGCTATGCTGGCAAGTGCTGGAATATCCCCTTCAATGACGAATTACGATGAACTACCGATAAATAATTCAACTTCACATATTTGCATTCCAAGGCGCTGCAAATTTCACTGGAGGAAAGTCAAGCCATTAGGACGATGCTTTGTACATTTTCGCGTCGGTACCCATAGTTACAGTAATAAATATCGACTTCTTCGCTAAAATCCATGTTGCGTTTTTCAATAAAAGAAGAAAAGAAAAAACTAATTGTAACGTTCATTACATACAAAGACACATTACAAAGCTTTGCCGTGGACCTGGCATTCATCTTGTTTCTCTTAGTTATTTCATCGTTTTCTTTCTTTTGCCCTTCCACAAGCTCTTGCTCTTTCTTTATCTTCTACTCTTTCTTTATCTTCTATCGGAAGGCTCCAACTGCTTCGCCCTTCCAGGTTTCTTTTGCTAACCACTCCTGAGGCACTAATAGGGTCCTTCTATTGAAGGACCCTAGTACTGCTTAAAAATGTTTCCTATTGAAGCACATTCAATCGAGTCACGTTCTCCAATATGCCAAAGAGTCTTCAGTATTGCTTTCTGAGTGTCTGCCTTTGTTCTTATATAAGAAACATGAAATTGGACGCTGGGGTTTATTATTTCTTATCTAATTACAAGGTATGCTGCTGTATTGTCTGGGATGCCTGAGCGACCTCGGTTGTACCTTTCTTTTTCATTCATTTACGGTACATGACCTCCTGGAATTTTTTCTATCATCTCTTCTACCACCTTGAGGATATTTAAAAGCTCGAACTCAACATCTGCATGTACAATAGGAGTCTCTCCTCAAGAAGCGAACCATGAACGGCATCCAAAGTCATGGGTGTATGTCTGATTGTGGTTATTTATCCTTCCGAGATCTTTTGCACATAATGCGGCACAGTACATTTAATCCTATCCAAAGTAAACTCGAGAGTGATCCCGTTAAATATTCACCCCATATACAATGTCATACGCATGCGGCGCTGCACCACAAATGGTTTAATCATAATGTTAGCGCCAGTTTTGGAGACAATGGCGCTAATTTTATCGAGACCGTCGTGTATTCACTGACGACGAAAAGAAACCATAAATTACTTTCCGAATGCTGCGAGTTGACAGAGTTGGCCGTTTGGCCCGAAGGAGAAACATTAAAACCGATAGCGAAGGAAGAAGAGCTTCAGCTTCTCACATGGTGTTCTAACATTACGCGGCGGCGACATGGCGCGACGCACCATGTGAGGGAACTGCTGCAGCGCAGCAGGAACAGCGCCTCGGCAGATGCCAGGCGTCTCACAATGCCTACGCGATGAGGAACGCCGGCATCGGCGTTTAACAGGCGTGTGTGACAGCTGCCTATAGGTACTCAGACTAAGGGCTCCACCTTCGAGGCAGAACTGTTCTCCACGATCTTGCAATAAAGTTTGTTCGATCAATCGCACTTCGATGCTTTGCGAGATGAGACCGACGGAAAACCGTCTGCGTTTGTCAGCGCCAAGTGAAATGATCAGATAGATTTAGCTTGACGTTAATTATCCGCCCCGCTCATACCGATTTCTGATCATGTGATATTACAGTTGCCACATCGAGTGTCCGCTGTTGGCCCTATAGACCAGGGGCCGAATTCACGCAGCTTTTCATTCCTAATTGCAGCTTCCCATTGGTCGGCCGCCTTAGCTAATGATATGTCCAGCATCAGGATTGGCTACAATTTTCTCTTACGAACAATTTTAGCGTAAGAAGCTTTTGTGAATACGGGCCCTAAATTTTCGACGCGTGTAGGTGGCAGCCATGCTATGGCGGATACTGCGGGAACAGTCGAACGAACGGCCGTGTCAGCCTTCAGTCAGTTCTTACTGCGTGCCTGCCGTTCGCTCGTGATCAGCATCCTCGTCATCAAACCTGCAGCATAGAGTTGAATTGCTTTCTCTATGTCCACAGTCATCGCGTGGGCCGCGCCGACAGATATTATTGAATGGAGTCGAGATTGTGTAGCCTTGCTCTAACGCAGGTGCGAGAGTGAAAAAAAAAGGAAATTCTGGTCTATAACGACAGCTAGCAAAATGGAATAATGTGGCGTATAGTGAAAAGGGCTAGTAGATCCGTGCACAGACGGCAGGCCAATACACACGGCATGCAGTTTGCGCATAATTATCTCGGTAGTTCGAACTAGTGGAAACACGAATTGCGGCAATTGTGCTGCTTCACGCATAACGTAATGAAAAGTGCCTCACATTTACTCCAATTTGCTCCAAGATGGCGCGCCGCAACCTAAGGCGTTGCGGCATTGGTTATACAAGTGGTTTGATATTTCAGGATATTAGCTTTAGCTATCTATTGCAGGGCACAGAGAGAATCTTAAACCTTGAGGCGATAAGGGTGCTTGAGGTCAAACAGGCGTTGCTTGGCCTTGATGTAGTAAGACAATCGCGCACTGTAGACACTGTTTATGATGTTTTATTTGGAAGACCGCATCTTATACCTGCCCAGCACTAGTTGCCCAAGTCCACTACGTATGTTCAACAACTATATGGTGAAGCCTTGAGCAGATGGGTGAATTAGCTTAAAAGATAGGCTGAGCAAAGAAGTTTATTGGAAAGTTATAATAGGTTGTAAACCGAGACCGAAAAGAGAGAAACTGAGATAGAGCATTTTTAAGGACAGTGTTAAATGACACGAAACAAAGACGGAGAAACAGGTCAAGGATCGAGCAAGTGCTGACTCGATGGCAACCAAGCTTTATCTATACTAACCAAATGAGTTCTATATGTAAACCCATCAAATCAAGATGCCTTACATGCACTCACGAAAAAAAAACACGTGTCACCACCATATCCCCAACGAGCTATCAAGGTATGCCAGTTATTTTTGCGAGAATTATACCTAGTAGCATGAACTGTTGACGCGAAATTGCCACAATGTTGTGAATGATGTCGAATGTTACGTTACGTTTGGCTACGTTCAGCGATAATGTGCCAACGTTAACGAGCTACGTTAAGATAACGTTGCAGTTTTATGTTGCAACAACGCTGTCAAATGTTGAAAGGTGTTGGCTCACATTTGGCCACATGGCTACCACACAGCCTGCACAACCGAATATTTGCCGCAATATCACTTATTTTATTGGTATTAACAAATAAAAACGTTTCTCATGCAGATAATCTAACAATTAACATGTACACACCATTGCTGTAACGTTGCCCACTCTGAGCACATACGTGCACCTGCACAGCATATTCAAAATAAATTGATCAGATGCGACTGGCTGACAGCGCTTCTTGCATAAATTACCCTATTTACGCGCTGCTTATAATATTTAGTGTTGATTCCGGCACAGTCGCGGCTGCAGGGACATGCTGCACAGGAAATCGAAACTGAAACTGAAGGCGTAAGTGTACCTAAGCGCTTTAAAAAAAGTAATTGACAGTATATTATGACTACATTATGTAATGATGCTGTTTTATTTTTTGTTTACGAAATCGCAAATGTAGATCACTTGCCCTATATTTTGCAATAGCTAATGTCAGAGCCTTTGCCGACTGGCAGGAGTCCTACGGTTAGTGGCATCGTCAATTGCCTCCATGTCATATCCATGCTTTCGCAAAGTGCGCGCTTTCCTAGGCCTTCGCGACGCAAAACTCGAAATGTCGCATGCTGGCTTGGAAGAAAAGGGTAAGCCTTTTGTTAATATAGCATACTTTCGTTGTCCGTTTGGTGGTCACTCTTAAAATATTCTGTGCCAATGGTAAACGACAGCGCTACAGACGAAACGCGGAGAAAAGAAAACCCCAGAACGAGCGCTCATCCTATGGTTCTCTTTTCTGTGTTTCGTCTGTCGCGATGTCGTATACCGATGGAACGAATACCAGATAGCTCAGCTTTTCACCTTGTTGAATATTCTGTGGTTTGCGCTTTTCACTAGGACGCCCGTCGACGTAAAAGCACTGCTGCGTGAAGTACCTTCCGCGGCGTCTTAGCTGCTGCTCCGTACGATGTTCACACCTGTCACGGTCCGAAAATGCAACGGGTTAAGTGCGCACTAAATGAAGTATGCGGCAGGCAAAAACGTTGAAGGATAGCTGAAGCTTCCGTTCTGGACTCGTTAGCTGCTTTGAGTCAAGTGACGATAGTCGCAGCGACGATCACTCGGCAAACGAGACAGTACAGCGAGGGAGGAAACCCGCTTGTGCAAGTTAGTGACCCAGCATGCTCAGCACCCTTCGTCACACTGCGCGGACGGCTTATCTTGCTCATCGGCCACCGACGAGGTTGACGCATGTGGTTTTTCTTCGTCGGACACGGAAGGAAGCACTTTCATGTTGCCTAACGCCGAACATTTGTTTTCTAACAGCTCTGAAGGGGGTGGGAGATGGAAGTCCGTATATATAGTAACTGCGCACAGTACCGAGTCTTTGGAGCAACCTGCGCATTTGGATAGTCTCTACTAAAGTGTCTGCTTCCCGCCTGACTTCCCTTCTGAAGGTGCTGAAGCCTTCCCACCCCGAGCTACCTGCGGATGTGAGAAAATTACTGAAGACATTGAAGGAAACTGAGCCAGTGTCGATGTGTTGTTGAGTTTACTATCACTATTTTCCCCCCTAGGGGCCTTAAACACGAACTGAAACGACTACGTGTTCCCTCAAAAGTACTTGTGGCAATGTGGCAACCAAAATTGTTTTGTTGCCATTGTCTTCAGCTAGGAAGGCAACCTCACAATGTGCCTGTACAGTTCTGACAGGAACAACGAACAATCTTGTAGACGGTGTGCAATAAATGTTTTCACTGTGTTGTATGTTGTTCCCTCTGAGCTATGTACTCATATGGCTAAGACTTCCTGCCATGCGACTTGGAAGCCCACTCTTATCGCAACTAATGAACTAAGCTGTTGCTGCTCTTCAGTATTATTTTGTGGACGTTAACAAATAGTGGCATGCAGTTAGGAACCCGCCGTGGTTGCTTAGCGGTTATGGTGTTGCGCTGCAGAGCACGAGGTCACGAGATCAAATCCCGGCCATGGCGTCCACATTTCGATGGGGGCGAAATACAAGAACACCCATGTACTTAGATTTAGCTGCACTTTAAAAGACCCCAAGCGGTCAAAATTAATCCGGAGTCCCCCACTATGGTGTGAATCATAATGAGATCGTTGTTTTGTAACATAAGATGCCCAAAATTAAATTTCAAAAAAATTAAATACAATAAGGAAAGCATCACGTGGTGCATTAGTTGCATACAAAACATGGATAAAGAGTTCATTTGAGCAATGATGTACATGGGGCTCGCACAAAGAGCACTGTTTATAGCTTTCGTAAGTATTGCTATAGTCGTAACCATCGACCGGCAACAAGTGTGTCTGCACATAAAACATCAGCTGCTCTAGTTTTAGCACCGGAAAGTGGAAGCAATATTTTATTTCGCCCTCTGCGATTAGCCGCTCGACTCCCCCCCCCCCCCCCCACACACACACACACACACACACACGCACGCACGCACGCACGCACGCACGCACCAAAAGCTGGACGCGAATGCCCCTGAGTGTCACTTGGTGTACATGGCACGTTACTTGAAGGTTGCCTGAATATTGTAGGAGCCTTCATATAGCATTGCCAAAATGTGTCAGTGTTTCTTTTGAATGTTGCGGAATGCTTGCAAAAGCGCACATTAGCCACGTTTACGAAATGTTATGAGGTATAAGGTTGCCTGATTATTTTGGCAATAATGCATGCTACTAGGGATATCGAAGCCTGGCTACTGCAGTCTGCACCTTTGCGTACGATGTGAGCTGCTTCGACTATCGCTCTCGTGTTTTGATTCCTATGTTGAAGTAATATATATGCGCGTGTTGGTGTATTTCTTAGGCTGGTATTACAGAATACAGTAATACAATCTCGCTCAACTTTCCATCCTACTGAGGTAGAGACCGAGAAGGTAGCTTTTGCTTTGTTAGGTAGGCCAGAAGCCTCTCAAATAATCTTTGCACAGCTTTAGCATGCGAGTTATCGAAGATCACGATGCAGCAATAAAGTTGTTTACGACGTGCACACGGACAGGAACGATGTGGTATGTCACCGAAGCGCTTTTCGCACAGCTGCACATGTGGTGAGTTGAATGAGAAGCATTACTCTCTCTGCGAAGTATAGCAGCCTTAATTTTTTTTTTGTCGCCGTTTGGCATCCGATGGAAACGGTAACAGCGAAGCCTCGTCTTTGCCACTGTAGCCAGAAGCGGCCAGTCACTGAGCGCTTTGTGGGGATCACCCTTGTTTGTTAGTGCTCTGTGGTGCACTAATTAATTTTTTTCGGCCACTGCGACAGTTCAAAGCACGAAAGCAGCTAGAATCGCGACTGCCACTTCGCTGAATCCAATGAGAGCTACCCCGCTAGGCTGCCTGATGATGATGGTGAACATTACCTTGGAAACGGGGTGGCGACACCTATTTTTCTTGAGGTAATAAAATAATGTGTGCTTGCTTATCACTCCATCATTTCTCCTTTCTCTCCTTAATCTTTTCACTCTTATAACCTTTGTATCTACCCTATGCAGTTGCCTATGCCTGTAACAGATCCGGTCCTATCAATCTCTGAACTTCTTGTTTCCCGCCATACTCAAGCGTCTCTTACTTATCTCGACTGTTGACCAGTTAATGATGCTATCCGCTTTGAATCCCAACGCTTCTGGAAAGTTGACGTTACCTATGGGCCTCGCTGGTTACATTCTATTAGGAAGTGCTGTGTTTTCCCAGAATTTTTGCTGTCGCAGACGCATGCCTCATCCTGTTGCGAATATTTGCTCCAGTATGTTTTTTTCTTTTGGCAACCAGCGTTTTATAAATGGTCACTGTTATGAGCGTATTATTTCCAGCTGCTTTCTTTCCTTCTTTCTTATGCTTGGTCCCTGTCATTATTACAAATAATTGGATTATGTTGCATTATAGGAATAATAAGACGCTCGAGGCCAGTTTGCGTTGTCACTGTTTGCGTTATAGCGCATGCGTGGCCCGCGAGTGGAGCTTTAGAAGGCCTCCAGAGATGCGAACTTCGTTTGGCTTCACAAGCGACAAAGCGAAGTCACGGCCAGCGCTGGCCCTGCCTAAACTTTTCTATTGCTTTCAGTGCTTCACCTTCGGGCGAAAGAGAATTTTTTTTCATTCCATGCTATTTACACTAGGTACCATCACGTTTGTCACATTCACTTTACTGATTGCATTCTTTGCTAAGTTGCAGAGTTACGTATCCAGTTCAAACTTTGTGAACCGCGATATCAGTTATTCTGCGCTGTAAATCTTCATATTCTATGTGGACATTTCAGGCGAATATTCGTCATCTCCATCGGCGTCACCAATGTGCTCTGCATAGGACTCAAGAGCTGGTATGGTGGCGCTGCTGCACTAGAACAACCAGTAGCGGCCGTGCGCGTAATGACGTCGTCACTTGTTGGAGGCGCTCGGTCTACGGGAGCACCGGTCTACGGGAGCAATGACCGTGCAAAACCAGTAGCGCGTTTTATTATCCGTATTTCGCAAAATTTAAAACGTGAAACGGAATTTCTAAAGAAGCAGCTTGCTCCGCTGCAATTGCTCCAGCAATAATGTTTACGGCATTGGAGACGAAATTATGAGTGTAACGGATCCCTCGGACGTTGTTGGCTGATGTGTCGCGCAAATGAAAAGCGTCGGTATATGACGTACGGCTTCAGACAAGCAAACGATCGTTATTTCGTTCCCTCTCTCTCATTTTTTCGTATTTTATTACCCAGTTGTCTTCACATCCAAGGCACTTTGTGGGAGCGAGCTGCTCATGTGTAAGGCTGAATGCCGAGGATGGTGTAAATACGCCGCGGCCCTGGCTGTGTTTGTCAAGACGCCTGAGCATACACACTGAACAGACCTCTCTTGCGCCCGGCTGCGGCCATCCATGCGTCCAACGCTGGTCGCGACAATTTACGATGATAGGAAAAAAAGAAAAGACGAGCGTCTTTACGTCGCCCGTCGCACGGCCCGGATCTAGCGTTCCTGTCGCTCCTTCTAACAAGACTTCCCAAGAAATCCATCGAATTTTACCTTTGGGAGCTTACCGGCGGTGTTTCTGTAGCTGTTGTGGCAACCGTACACGCAACAGCACACAGTTCCACTCTTTTTTGACCGTGGTTCTGCGTCGTTCTTTCAAGGTGCCGTGCTTTCACCCGCACACGTTAGCGTTCGGCAACGACTATTAGCTAGGGGCTTTGCTATTTAGTAGCGCTCCGCGTCGCAGGCGGCGTCACTTTTCCAGCTCAAAGCTGCAGCGCACGAGCTCTTGAAAGTCGAAATGCGATAACATCGCGGCCGCGAGCCCTATAGACAAGAACGGCACCGAGGGCGGCGCTGCTGCGCCGGCGTTGAGAGCGCCGCATGCGAAGCAAAATTCTATTAGCGGGTGGTACCCCTCTCCCATCTCTCGTTCGCGCCGCCTTGATTGCCTCCAGCACTGCGCGTGTTTGGGCACGTTTCGCGCCGCGCGCGGAGTGTGCCTACGTGTGTGCGCGTGAAGGGCGGTGTACAGTCTGTTCCACATTTAGGGGAAAACTCTGAGCGCATTGCATCGCGATGCGGCGAGCGCTTGAGTCAGGCGGCGGCAGCAGCTCGCGCAGGTGCTCAAGGGGCGGGATCTTGAACGGCGTCGTCTGCAACGGCGGCGCGCGCTGGCCGCATTGTCGCTAAACGTTCTACTATCAGTTGCAGGGCGCCGATCTCATCGTTACGGCGTGAAATGAGCCGGTATTCTTTACTATGCGTTGTGCGACGACAACTGATATGCCTCAAAGGTAAGTTCATCGCTGCAGGGCAGTCATAGACGACGTACTGATTCCATGCATCTTGACGGCCCGTTTCTGGAAGGCGACTATATATTCTAACGCGATAGGTCGCCGATCCACACTGCTCGTGTGGTGCAACAACTGCTAGAAGAGCGCACAGTCACTCTCTTGGAGTGGCCGCCTCAATCCCCGGGCGCCAACATCATTTAAAATGTCTGGGGCTCGTTGAAAGTATCGCTGGCGCACCATCCCCTCTATCAGTCGCCCGAGCATAGGCTTCGATCCACCATCGTCAGCGACTGAGACGTGCTGCGAATGAACACATCCCTGATCAAGTCATTCTGCACTTCACTGCCTTCCAGGATGAGCGCTGTCATCGCTGCCACTGGGGACATGATGAGATACTAACTGAAGTTCCGTGCGTGACGTGTCCAATTCCCCGCCGGCGGGCAGAGTCTGTCTGGCGTAGCGAATGATTGTCGAGAAAAATCATTTCCAGCTCATTGTGTGAACCTAAAACATTCATTTAATCGTATCCGTTTGTTTCATCGTGTTCGACTCCCATAGTTATCATTGTTGTGCTTTGTTTTCCTTTCGAGTCAAACAAAGACTGAACACGTTGCGCGCACATCTTAGTGCGTCTTGTCGCTGCTTATTACGGTAGCACACACAGTGAAAAAATATACGTGCACTGCCCCTGACAGTAGCACGCTTCCCGACAATGCGGCCAGCGCGCGCCGCCGTAGCAGACGACGCAGATCACGACTCCGCCCCTCGAGCGTCTGCGCCTGCTCGAGCTGCTGCCACCGCACGACTCCATTGCTTGCCGCATCGCGATGCAATACGTTCCGAGTTTTCCCCTAAGTGTGAAACAGACTGTACACGCTTCTATTTGCCTTTAAGAAGATCGGTATGCTTGACGATTATTTTTATGGCTGCAATGCGGCGAAAGGACAGCGTCTGCTTAACCATGTAAGTGACGCTGAGCAGGTGATTGGAAACGACATCGTATGTACCGCCGGAAAAATCGTCAGCACATACGATGCGGCACATACATACGGCACATACGAGCTAAAGTCATTTTTGAAGTTTCTCACAATATGTTTGCTACAAATCCGTGTTGTCTCTGATGGCGACAACGGTCTTCCATCGACACTGTGCGGAAATAAACAAAATATATCGATGACATAAATGATATTGCGCGACAAAAAACGACACGGACGTGAGAGACGACACACCAAGCGCATGTCGTCGACACACCAAGCGCTTGGTGTGTCGTCTCTCACGTCCGTGTCGTTTTTTGTCGCGCAATATCATTTAAGTAATGGATTACCAACTTGCCCGGAATGCTGCTCTCAAAAATATATCGCTGCATAGCACAAGTACGACATGCGAACACAACTTCAACTAGGGCGTCCCGTACAATATGGAATAGAAGCAGCAGTGTAGACAGCTTGGCCATTTTTTAACAGTGCTCAAGAGACGGAAGTTGAAAGTATTAGTAATCATTCCTGCTTCAGCAATGCCGGCGCGACCAAGACGCGGGCGTGTATCGTCCAGCAACTCGATCGATCGGTGCCGTGGTGAAGCGGGAATGAACTCTGGTCATGCTCAATGCATCGTGCACATATTCAATTTCTCGGCACGCGTGAACTTCGGCCAGTGCTAGCGCATACAACAGAAGTGGTTTCCATTCTTGGGCAGCGCACACAAACGAAACACGAGAAAGAAGACAGGACAAGCGCTCGTCGAACAACTTAATGTTTTTATATGAATAAAAGGATTATGTACCGAGTAATTAATAAATTCATGTGGGTCACATATAAAAACCGTCATGCACTCAGGAGTGATCAATGAACGAGCTCGCTTCGTTTTCTAGTTGTTTACTTCGCTCGGCGCACCGCAGTAATCCATGTGTGTCGTCTGCTTATTTCGTACCATTTTCTTGTGAATCGGCAGAATTTCACTGGTGCCATCAACCCTTTCGTGTTTACATTGCTGTCGTGACAGTTAACAACACAATAATAATTTCCGGTCATCCGAAGAGGCGCCGTCGCATACAAGAGACGTTTCGCGCGCAGCGCGAACTGAACGCGGGCGCGACCGCTAAGGGAAGCGGCGGCGGAAACCACCCGTTGGAGATGAAATCGTTCCGCCAGGGGAGAAACGAGCGCTGGCGTCTAGGATGAAACTTGGCGTGCGGTCGTCTATGCTGTAGGTGCGAGCGAAAGCTTGCGAGGGGCAGGCGAGGAGGATGGCGGCTTGATCCGCCAGCGCTTTTGGTTGCTCGGAACAGACGATGAGCCCGCGCAGTTTCCACGTGTGTCGGTGTCGCGTTTGCTCAGACGCGCAAGGGAAAAGCCACAATATAAGTAAACTTTTATATTCAGTAGTGTGTTTTGCCTTATTTGACTGTTGGTAATAAAGTGTTTATGCGTTCTCTTCCCCAGCCTAAACTGACGTGGATGAAAACACGGGACTCTTTTCAAAAGCGCTCTCTTTTGTGCGCGCTTTGCCTCCGTAGCTTTCCCTTCATAGGCACAGAAAGTTGTCCGCGAGTTTAGTGCATATCTCCTGAACGGCTCCAGCTGCTGCGGTCGCGTGCGTCCTACCTTGGAGGTAATTAATCTACGCTGAGTTCGAAGGCTAGCAGACCTGACGTAGCTGATGGCTTAGTGTGCACTGTGTTCTGGCGCGCCTATATCGCGTTGAAGCGAGGCGACACGAAAGGGAATTTTCTCACCGCTGCTGTCGCTCTTCATCGCGCCAGCGTTGTGTCAGTAAGTGTCCGCGGTCATCGAGTCAGATGTGTTCGTGTTTGCCTGTGCGCGCGTGACAACGTTATTGTTAGTTTAGTTAGTAAGCGGATGTTTACAGCAGTTTATGCAGCTGATAAAACGACTAGCCTTACTTCGTAACGCTGTCTAGTAATCTGCTATCGCAAGCGATGCTTAGCCTGTAGGGCGAAACCGTGACATTCTTATATCATTGCCACCATGTAAACAGTTTCGTAAATGAGCCATGAACTCGTCACGCCTATCCGCCTTTAATATCTACTTTATTTTTCTTTGAAAGTAAAACAATGAAAATTCAAATTTCAAGGTTAAAAATTTAGGGTGTGTAGTGAACATGCATCAACAGGAGTAAGCAAATATGCGATGCAGACGCTTTAAGAAACGATGACGTTCACTGAAATTTGGTTCGAGCATTACTGTGAACTGCGGCTGTTTTGTCCTGGCGCAGCCTTCCAGAAGCATCGCTGCAAGGAGGTTCGCTTCGGTTTCTGCTTGGGCCCTAACGACCGAGTGTACAACGTGGTCTTCAGCAACGGCCAGTGCCGCCTCACTAAGTCCATCCTCTGCCTCCAAGGGGACAACAAGTTCCTCAACCTTGAGGAGTGCCAGAAGTTTTGCTGCAAGACCTGTTAAGTGACTCCAACAACCCTGCACTCCTTTACAGTACAACATTACCGGTTACTTGATTCGTCTTGTTCAAATCCGATTACTTGATGCCGCATTGTTGCAAAAAAGAGCAACGTATCGCTGTTTTTTAAGCAAGAAATTAAGGAAGCTTGTCGCGTCGGGCGCTTATCGGATTACTATGTTGTGCCGTAATTATTGTAATATTGGTTGACACCTAATTATCGTATCTTCAGTAAGCATAGCTAAGGTTGGATAGGGCAAGCTCTAACACTGGATTTTTTTCTACACATCTTATCTACGTAAAGTACCATATCCACCACTATTGTTTGTGTCCACGGCAGAAACGGCAAGATGTTCTTCTGACAGGAACTATTCATGACGAGGATGCTTATGAGATATGGCACTGCCAGATAATCATTCTTGTCCTGCATTTGCCTAACAGGGAAAGCGCTGCAGGTAAAAGTGTCCCTGCATTCAATCAACCAAATGAATTTCCCAGAAATCCCCAAGACGTACGAAAGTTTATCCCTACTGTAGAGGGATAAACTACTTGCGTGTTCTCATAATTTAATGTTTGTTCCGTATTATTTGCCCAAAAGGTTTTAGGGATTCTCTATTGATTCGGCATATTTTCCGAACGAAACACGAAATCATGAGCATCAATATTCCTCTTTTTTGCGTTATGTAGTGCGAGATAGGAATTCAACTGACAGTAGCCCGAAGACACGAAGGAAGCTTACGCAGGAAACTAACGCGCGTGCTTCTATGAGTTTTCTCGAGACCTGGCTCTACATTTACGTTGCATGCCGATCTTTCTTTTCCTGAATTAACGGTTTTACTCATATCCCATTAGCTTATTCGACGTTTATTAGCTTATTCGAGGGGTTAGCTTAATTGGTAGGGGGACTGCCCTGGAAAATGGCGTCGATGCCAGGTTCAACTTCCACATCAGGACGAAACTTTCGACTTCGGAACTTTCTTTCCAAGGATGCATCCTTACGGGTTTGATCTGTGCTTCGTATTGGTTTAGTATCAGTATATCAGCGGAGCGTCACCGTTGGCGCTCCTCCCAAACCTGCGCATTCGCAGGCGGTGACGTGTAGGTAACGGCAACGGTACGGTAGAACGGCAACGCAATACTCTATTGTCACCTGTCCTTGGATGGCAGCAAAGTACCAAAATGTTTCCTTTTGTCTTTGAGGTTAAAGCGTGTCACGTGCGAATCCCTTCTGACCGGAGGAGTCGAAACACGTGCCGTGCAGGCAACAGTGAGCACTGCCTGGCGCCGCCACGGGAAGGCCAGTGCCTGTCGGCGGACCTCCGCTACCGGTTCTACTTCGACAACAGCACCAACCAGTGCCTGGTGCACCGCGGCGTCTGTCTCAAGGGTCGGAACCGGTACCGGACGCTGGAGACCTGCGCTGCGCACTTCCCTCTCAAGAGTGAGTTCGCGCACGTCTTGAAAACGGCGGGTCTTCACTCTGGGTCAATGGAGACGATGTTTCCGTCCGTGGAACGACACTATCGCATTGGTCGAATACTTGTCATGCGTTTTCGTATTGCCTTCTCGATCTCGGAACATCTCGGCTATATTAGACGCCGGTCTTCTCATTCGTGCCAGCTGGGCGAAGGACCACGCAAGCGCTCGCACACATGCGGACGCACGCACTCAATGAGAATGAGGGGACTGGAGTACATAGCCAATATGTGATGAGATTGAGATCATAATACGATCAGGTTTGAGAAATAGTCCGCAAGTTTTTGACAATTGACACCGGGCGCACAATTTATAGCACACATAAAACACGCGTAGCTGAACTAGTTTGCCTGAGCATGACGGGTCATTTGCTGCTATTCGGACGTTTGCAGACAGTTTACGAGTAAATCCGCTGTTTCAATTGCGCCCCCCCCCCCCCCCCCCCAAACACACACACTTTACGCGTTTGCCCTCCTTTTCTCGTTATCACATTTCATAACCATTCCATATTTCATATCGTATTGCACCTGCTTAATTTTTTAAGCCATTCTTGTCGTCGTGAAAGTGCATAGGTCCCCAGAGTGGTGTTATAAAAAAGGAAATATATGGCTTTTTACTACGCCGACAGCGCCATAATATCCATGCGCCAAAACGCCCCTGTTAAAAGCCTATGATGGTGGCAGCGCAATGGTTCTTCGGTGCCGTCGAGGATTGAGCTTATTGGTATTGCATTGTTATAACAGAAGCTTAACAACAAAACAGCAGAGTGACAGAACTCGATATCCCCGTGTTGAACACGATATGCCTAAGTTCCGGTTTCATTTAATGTCAAGCAAGCGGGTATTCTGTTGTGAAATCGGAAGTCCTAGCGGCCGCGAAGGTTCCATGGATGGTGCCGTGCCAGGTGCCGGGAGAAAGAAAGGTCTCGAGCGACCTCAAAGAGATGAAAAAAACATATAATACCAATAAATGGTTTATACACAAATTTACACGAATTACTAGAATGGCTCTATCATATCATAAGAAGCCAAGAAACACTGGCACCAAGGACAACATAGGCGAAATTACTTGTGCTTAATGAATGAAATAATGAAACGATAAATTAATGGAAATGAAAGTATAAGTTGGTTTAACTTGCCGCAGGTGGGGGACGATCCCACAACCTTCGCATTTCGCGTGCGATGCTCTACCAATTGAGCTACTACGGCGCCGTTTCCCCATCCACTTTTCTAGGTATTTATGTTTCTTAGTAGAACCCTGGGAGTGTTAGCCAGCGCCATCACTCACAGGCCTTGGCGGCGGATGTGGAACATCCTTTCTGCCGTGGGCGTCACGAGAACGTGGTCTTTTTTGGTAAAGGCAGCCGGTCAATAAAGCCACACATGCTACCTGAAGGCATTAATGTTGCCGGATTCAAGACCCTCGTTATGTAATAAAGGAGAAGAAAGGGGGTTAACCGAGGGGCCTGATTTTTTTTGTCATTTGACAATATATTAATTACAATATGACAATATGTTAATGGAAGTGAAAGTGGACGAAAAATCAACTTGCCGCAGGTGGGGAACGATTCGACAACTTTCGCAAAGAGCACTGTTGCCGTTTAGCGATGCACGAGGCCGACGATCCGTTGCAGCCTGAGGTCGCAGAACACGTTTCGCCCGTCAGCTCTGGGTGGTCGAAAAGCCGAAGATATGAATATAATTGCTTGACCATAGTCTCAGGTGACGCTGATTTAGTCGCCAGCTCCCTGACCTTGAGAAAACGGCGAAGTGGGAATAGCGCTTCACAGCTGTCCGTCTGCCGGTGAAACAACCTTTGTCCGGAGGGACCGCCAGGTGCAATTCCATGAATTGTCAAGCGGTCTTGTATTCCCATAATTCCTCGCCGCATCTGTTCCTTTGTGTGCTTTTGCACTGGTGCTGCGCGAATAGTGCCGCACCGCGTTCTTACGATGGCGGTGGTGTGCACAAAACGTTAAAAAAAGCTATGTTTCCATCTGGCATGTGTCTGAATAGTGGCCGCTATATATATACGCTAAACGCGTGCCATAGAATGGGGACAATGCCACAGTGCGCTAAGCCGATGCTGCTGGCAGATGCAGAAATTAAGCCTAGTGGTCGTCAAATGGAAGCACTTTTGTTTTACTAACGATACTGATAAACGGTCACTTTTAACGCTGAAAAATGCCTCGTACATTCGTCACTTATTCTCCCGTGTAGAGCATCCGTTTAATTCGTTTGCTCTAGTGTACTTCGGAGTGCTGCTCTCACTACATCTTTTTGGCATAGACTGCGTTTCGGAAAGACGCGCAGTCTTGCATCCCAGTCATCGGCATCCATGCCGATGCTCATTTTGCGAGTGTTGCTGACCCTCATAAAGACATAATTAGACAGTCAATAGAAACTTTATCAAAGTCTGTGTGAGGTCTACAGAATGTCCACATAAACATCTTGTGGGATTTGGTCTCCTGCTCTTGTCGACCAGTGTATAGTGACTTCTCGTAGACAACCGTTGCCATGTTTGTGGAAGATAATATACTGGAGGGAATAAACTTCTGAACGACTGTTTTTCGTTCAACTATTCCCTGCAACGGTCTTGTAAGCTTCATGTTAAGTTTCACAGCTAAAATAACGATTATTCATGAATGGAAACCAGTATACAAGAACTCCATAGACAGTTTATATAGGGTATATTGATAAAGTGTCTATATTCTCTTTTATCATGAATGAGAGGAAGGCTGCAACAGGGCCAGGAGTTTATTGTGAAAACTACAACATGGCGCCTGAGCGGAGCCACGGTATCTGGCAGTGCAGAATGACTTTCGTGGAAAAATATCGCGCTGCATTGTTTCGCACTCATATATACAGCGCTCAGTATAGCACTCATATAGCCAGGGACTGCCGGGTCATGATTTAATAATGAAGGTTACACCTCCTGCCGGTACCAACGCACAACTCGAGAGAGTTCGAACGTCGCTCCGATGCGCCTGGTTGTTTTGCCGGTTCGTGCGTCGTTCACCACGTGACGGTGACGTAAATGAGACACTCGCGGAGCAAAGCGAAGGCAAGACCATGTGTGGTGTACACGCGCAGTTAAGAGTGGCCGTCGCTCGTGTCTGCATGCAGCACGGCCTTCAGTGGGCATATTGACCTCGCGCCGGTCTCGTATACGCCTGTGCTTCCTTTAACCTCCACGTCGTGTTGATCGCATTCCGCTGTCGGTATCTCTGGACAAGTTTGGTTCTTCTATCTCTCAGGGACCGCCCAAGCCACTCACTCCAGTGTTCTCCCGTAAATCTGCGCGCATGGCCCCTGAAGTAGCATGCCAGGTAATCAGCCAAGCTACCATCTTTAGAGGAAGATTGGGCGAGTCGGTGGTTTTCAATAATGTTTAAATGCAGCGCTAACGACAGAGGACACAGAAAAGAGGATGGGACACACACGGCGTTGACTTACGACTGCGTTTACTGGAAAAACACGTTTGCTTTTTGAAAACTTACATCAAACGGACGCGCATGCTCTATGCCAATAAAAGCACTTGTCATTCCCAAAACGTTACCTCGTGGTCGCAGCTGAGACTAACATCGTTGTTCACCCCTTTTCAACAAGCCCATTTCTTTCTAAGATAATTAAGGCTACGGAAAGTTGACGTTTTGTCATGTGAATTGCTTCAGCCACTTCTCTTGTACTGCTACCAGTGTGCAAAAACAGGATTTTTCTGTCGTCAAAGAAAGGTTTACACGCATTCGAAACAGTGCTTTGCCAGGTTTGTAGATATCTTGTCTAAAGAATTCTGGTGTTCCGACAGCCTCACATTAATGCATCGGCCTGTCTGTCCAATGTCCGTAAGGTCGCAGGACAAAGGGATTTCGTAAATAACAGCAATCTCACAGGGGATGGGCTTTTTTCTATGGTTTATTTTACAGCCTGTGTTCTTTCCTGTTCCTTCTCTTTCTTTGGACAGCTGCTCCCACCTTACCAACTTTATCGGGAGCTCAAAACAAAACTTTGACACCATATCTGGCCCCTACTTTTAAAAATCTGTGTGAGAGAATGAACGTAGGGCATTACCGCTACTTTTTTACTCCTTTCAACCGGACTAGTACGCTGCTCCAAGTCGCGGTGGGAGAGCTTTAACTTCGTGAGGATTTTACCTGCACATGAGACAAGGACCGCGTCCTTGAAACCTGTCTTCATGCATCGATGTACCTGTGCCTCGAGACTACTGGATAAAAACAATACGAATAACATCTCCAGCTTATCAGTAAATTCTCTGTCTCTCTAGTTAGGAACATTTATCCGGTCCACGTATACGCATTATAGTTCACGTAATATATGAATAACGGAGGCGTAGACGGCAGCGCTGATAGCGAAATATCGTCACGTATCTTGAAAGTGGACTGGCGACGTTTATTGAGGCTAGCTGGCCCCTGAAAAACACGGTGGTGAGACCCGGCTATATATCGAGCGGGGTGTGAAGCACGCGCACTTCCTCGTTATTGTCCTTCCTTGTCCCTTCTCGTGCTTTGCGCCCACTACTGCAGGTGGCATTATCCCCCTTCCTCGGGAAGAGCGTCGGCTCGATGCTCAAGAAGTGGTGCAACAAAGGGGGAAAAATTCTCACGGCAGATGCTCGCGCATAGAACACAGGGAGAGCTACAGGAAGGAAAAAAGTACAACAGAGATGAAACGTGACGTGCACAGTCTCAAGAAAGAGAAAGGTAACCGTGTTAGCTGCAAATAGGAGCGTAAATATCGAAATGAATAAATGAAAAAAAAGAACAATCATGAACGCGCAACATATGTTTGACGTGAACTACGTCAAGTCTAGGTTGTTGTCTACACCGTGTTTTTACACGTACATATGGCGTGCATGGCGTACGCCGTGTTTGTTCACAATGGGCGTGGCGGTGAACAGGGTACCACACCCACACTTGGGTCTCCGGGACTGTAGCACATCTGTCTGCGGCGGATGTATAACGCCGTGCATCTACGTGCTACTGCTGACCGATGTGCAGCCGCGCGAGCTATTGAGCTTCCTCAGCGCGCTCAGCAAATTACGGCCGTCGTCCTGGCACGGAAGCATAGCGTCCAGCATCGTCTGAACTCCGTAGCCGTAAAGGAGGCTAAATGGGATCAAGTGCGTTGTGTTTCGTGCGGTGGTATTATACGCGAAGGTCGCGTAAGGCAAGATGCGATCCCACGTTTGTGCTGGACGTAGATGTACATAAAGAGCACGTCTGTGAGGGTCTTGTTTGATCGCTCCGTAAGTCCGTTGGGCTGCGGATGGTAAGCAGTCGCCTTTCGATGCCTGGTGTTGCGCAATTGAAAAGTGCCCCGAGTGGCCAGTAGCACGGAAATATTTAATGTATTCGCGGGCTTCTTTCAAGCTCGGAAAAAGAATTTTATGTAGCAAGTACTGAGCAAGAGAAAGCTGTATAGGGAGTTTTCCATGTTGCTAGACAATTTTCTCATTGACGCTTTTCCCATCTAAGTACAATATTTGAGAAGTTTCGAATAATTGAGGATAATTATGCGATTAGGCGGAATGCAAAAGTAATAAAATATCTATCTCCAAGCCACAGCAAACAACATTACCTTGGTTTTGTCTAGCTACGTGGCATCTGCATATATATTTAAAACTTGGTGCATGATACTTGGGAGACCCTGTATATACATACTATATATCTTACGATCAAGGTAAGATATGTAAAATTTTAGGTAATATATAGATAGAAACTATATAGATATATTTTCCGCTGGTGCGACATGCGCACCAGTGGAAAAATAACACCACAGGCAATGAGCCAGATCACTGATGTTTCCATGGGAGGAAGAAAGATTGCGGTGTTTTATTGTTTATACACTGCAGCTAATAGACCACGAAAATGTGAGGCTGACCCATTACGTACAATCTGTAAGTAATTAAATATATATACATATATATTTTACCTACAAGCGCGGTCTTGGTCATGCACACGTGGGTCCTGGCTAAGCTTAGTAATGAACACCTGGGCTTGGAACCACAGGCCCGGGCCGTGCCCGGGCTGTGCTCGGGCTTCATAAAGCGAGGCAGGGTTGGGCCCGAGCCGAAAAATCAGGCCTGTGCAGTGCTCTAGTCGTGAGTCTCACCGACCAAGCCGATCTTGGAGACTGTGTAATCATAGGTGGTGTCTTTGTGGACCAATACTGACAGCAGTGCGCGATGAGGATCAGTTTATTATTCTACGCTGGTCGATCCTGGAGGCAGTGCAATGATAGGTGGGGGTTGGCTGATCCCAATATTCCATCGCATCGCGTTATACAGTTACTCAGCTGTAGCATTTGCTTTGCTTCTTTTTCTTTGATACCACTGCATTGCTTCTTTTCTTTGCTAACATTTCTTTGCTGACGTTTATTTGCTTCTTTCTGGAAAATGCTTCATTTTAAACAGTTTTATTTCTCTCACTCCTCTGCGATCCGCGACACTCTACGCTCCACGACACCCACATCACATTATCTTTCATCAAATGAGGGGCTTTCGTACTCAGAACGAAATTATGGACGAATCACCACGCAATCCCCCGAAAGAACCAAAGAGAACTATCGCTGTTAAAAAAGAAAAGAAAAAGGAGGGGAGGGGGCAAGGAAGGCGCATGAAAACATTGTTTGTACTAGCGGGACACCTTCCGTGGCAACGAAGGGAAAAAAACTAAGGGGGCGGATCTTCTGCACATGGGCTACTGCGCCATGTAGCTCGTCAGAGATTGACAGCACTTTCGGTTTCTTGGAAGAGATAATGGGGGAATTAGCGTAACCTCCACGAGTGACGGTTTAGCTTTTGCCCAAATGTAAAGAGAAAAGCAGGACGAACAGTGGAAATTTAACCCTGTGCGTTTGTCTTATTTTGCTGTTGTCAATAAGACATTTATCTGTTCTTTTACCCTGCTTAAACTCACCCGTATGAGAACGTTGAAATCTTTTTTTTTTTCAGGAGCGCCCTAGCTTGTGTGCGATTTGCATCCGTTACTCTCTCGTCCTTGCTACAGAAAGTTGTCCGCGACTATAATGCAGCTATGAGCCGCAAGTATTGCTCCTCACAGAAATATGACGCTCGATCGAGTGGGCAAATTTGTGACTTATAGTTATTTTTTGCTTGAACAAAATGGGTTTATACTTTTTTCTTACAAATAGTGATCACTTCGTAAATAAAGTAATTCATGACCATTGTAGCATTGTGATTACGTAGTAGGGTTTTTAAGTTCATTCCATATTCAGATTGTTAAGCCTAGGCCACGGCAAATGGGGCATCACACTCGGGATAAGGTTGTATGATTTTTGTGCTCCTAATTGCGGCAAGCCAATTACAATGTGGCAGCAGATGTGGATAAAAAACCCTAGATATTGCATCATTGCAAAGCAAGCTCACTAATCCTAATCTTCCTGGCTTTTGCAGGTGAGGACAGGCTTCGATGCGTCCGAACACCGTGAAGCGAAGAGCTTAACGTTTTACTACCTATAGCGTTTTCACAATTCTATTTATCAAATAAAATGTTGTTCAGATGCAATAAAATGCCACATGTTGGTTCCGAGAACCTTCATATAAATGAAATATTTCGGATTAGGGGCAATTACCTGTAGCAAGCGTATAATCTGTTAGTATGTATGATAAAATAAAGAGAACTGCGCAGATGAAGCGACTTCCAAGAATGGACGTATTTTATTTACTTGTTTATTTATTATACCTCAAGGGTCCTTTGAGTATACCTCAAAGGTCCATGAACAGGACATTACATGAGAAAACATGGAACTATGTTCCAGCACGTGAATTCAGAGATTTTTTTTCCGACTGCATGGTGGCAACATTGAATATCGTCGACCTTGTGCAATGTGCCTAGTTTCATCTCCCTGTTGGACACTCTGTAAACGCGATAAAAAAAAAAACGCAGATCCAACGCATGTGTTGGAATCTATGTGAAGCGAAGCTTTAGTAAAGCAGTTAATTAAAATATTTACAACTAACGGTGATGCGTACAATTTGGTTTACACTCATTCCAAGCAACGTCTAATCCCATGTAATGTAATGTAATGTAGCGGCGCCTCGGCAGCGCCGCTATAGCGTCCGGCCACTCCGTGCGTCCGGTGCACCGCGGATGGCTGGCTGTCCGAGACGAGTCTTCCAATGAGGTTCTGTCTGTGACAGGAAAGTATTGCGTCCATATGGACCAGTGCACAGTGTAGCGTGGTGCGGTGTGGTGTGGCGTGGTGAGGTGTGCCGTTTCGAGCATGCACTACGCCCATTTTAGTATAGTGGCTATTATCATCTCCAACAAATCTGCTTTGCCGGTAGCCATTTCATACTTACATCTGCTCTCGATTGCGGGAGAGCCGGTAATGCTTTATATTTATGCACTACACTGATCACAAGCTATGCCGAAATTCAAACTACAAGTCCGGCGAATGCACAGTTTGAGACGTGTACGCAGCGATGTCGCAGAATCAAGCAACGTTTAGGGACCCCATTGGGTCACAGTGGGGCATACCATTCTGGAGGATATACCATGAACGGGCACATCCTCCGTGGCACATATGAAATGGCTAAGCGAAATAAAACTAAATAACTAAAGGAATCCGGGAAATACAGCTCACCACTCTTTTAACAGATTGGTGTGCTTTATGGCTATCTGTAATACGACATTATAGGTTCAGGTCTTGTGTTCAGACTTTACGCTGCGTCTTCTGCGCCTGCTCCTCATATAACGTTAAGTTCTCGATTTAGTTCTCGACCTCAGTAGCAAATGTTCTCAGAACCCAGAGGGAACAGGAGAGGTGAGTCCGTTGACATTCCGTTGTTCCACGCCGGCGCCTGTGGCCTAATAAGTAGAACATCCGGCTATTCCGCGGGTGTACCCTTATTTAAATTGCACAATCGGACACATTTTCGATTTGTTAGTGAGGACCGCCATTCAGGCGAGACAGAAACTGTCCCGTATTTCTACCTACGACAAATTATTAGGTAAGAGGCAAAGAATGCTTCGAAAAAAAAAATAACGTAAAATAATAGGAATAAAAAAGCTTTGTAACCGCCATTTCGTGAGAAGCAGGAGACAGGAAGGTGTTGGCGGATCTAGCCTTGCGGCAACCGTTGCTTGAAACACATTGCATTCGCGCACGCTCAGGGCGCTCATATATTGTGTAAATGCGTATTCATGCTGGCGATTGACAGTGATTGCAGGATCGACCGCACTAAGTGGCGCCCAACAAGAGACTCAAGCCGGTCGTTGTTGAAACCGGCAAGCGCGAACTGCGAGCCATCATAGACGGCTGTTTCAGAGCGAAAAAATTCTCGGAATGTATGCCCTGCGCTTCTGGTTTCACATCGAACGACTTCTCTCCGTAACCAGTTCGGAGCTGGCAACTGGTCGCCGGTGGTTGTCCGCCGTCAATGTCTGCGTCGCTTTCGCCCCATGCTGTTTTTAACGCGAATATTTCTTTGCATGTTACCGCATTTGGCGATCGCATCATTAGCCTTGGACGGGATCCGAATTTTTTTTCCAGTCAATCTTTTGTTTTTCTGATAAACATGGGAGACCGTCATCTTTGAGCACGAAGCGTACCAGCCGTGCTCAAAACAGGGAAACAGGCTCGGGATCGGAAGCACCGCCTGTGGCGAGGAAATAGCGCAAATATGACATGAACTGAAGAAGGACCCGACACACGCGCGTGTATCGCCTCCTTCCTCACAGCCCGTGTTTGATTTGGTATATTTTCTCGCAGCACGAGACACCAACAAGGGCAAATTCCTCCCATGCGGAAGCACCGGTTCGTCTAAGGACGTTTGGTTGTTTACCCTGGGGATTTCGCGTGAGAGCTTTGCGTAATGAAGGCCGAGAAGTCCAAGACAAAGGGCCACATTGTCGCGATGCGGGGTTTCAATCGCGGCGCAAGACAGTCCGAGTGTATACTCAGCAAAAATGTTTGAAACGTGGCTGATAGGTGACGGTGCATGGTTAATAGCCCAGTGGAGCAATTGGCATCCGATGGGAAAAAGGT
The DNA here is from genome assembly GCF_023375885.2 of Dermacentor andersoni. Lineage (NCBI taxonomy): Eukaryota > Metazoa > Arthropoda > Arachnida > Ixodida > Ixodidae > Dermacentor > Dermacentor andersoni. Next base: position 80,898,315 of record NC_092817.1, read on the forward strand.
AGGCTGTGCGCGGAATGTTCAAGAAGAGTAAAAAGACGCTAATTGCAATCTACGAGTCGAACGCCGTGTGCCCAAGCGCTGGTGTATACACTGACCGTATACACCAGCGTGATGAGGGTGCCTTGCATTCCGCGCGTGCACTTGCTCACTCTCGGACTCCTCCCACGTCCGCCGTTGTGTCAAGTCGGTCATTGGACCTGCTGGCGTGGCTCGCTCGACAAGGGCGGCAGACAGCGGAAGCCCGCCGCCGCTGGCCTCCGCCCGCCGGCGAAAAAGTGAGCGCGGTGGACAGCCGACGCCGCCGACGCTTTCGGAGCCTTCGCCGGTGCCGAGGAAAGAAGGTCGCCGTGAACCGGTTTATCGCAGGCACGACCGGTCTCGTTCCTTGACGTCGGTCACACACGAAGCGCTCGCCGCCGTCACTGCCCACCGTGCACTCGCCCACCGAAGCCGAAGAACTTTCGAAGAGACGCGCCTAACTTTCTCCCAAGAGAGCAGCTGTTTGGCGCGAAGGGAAGCGAAGCCGAGTTCCTGCGGACCGTCGTGTGTGCTCCTGCGTGTTTGAAAGAAAGAAATCGTATCGAGCCAGCATGAAGAACTTAGGTACCACATCCCCCAACAGCTACATTTGTGAAGCATCCAACGACCGGCCTACTTGTAGAAGACGGAAAGTGAGATGAACGGCTACTGTGGCAGACCCAGGAGCTCGTTCACGATACCATCTGTGGGATCGCGGCTACTTGCGTGATACAGCATGGAGCGTGTTTTGCAGTGAATCATCGGGTTTGTGCTAGTTACGAAGCTTTCGCCCACGACACCGACTCCTTATCGCTGTTTTCACAGGATACGCAAATGAGCGGTGTTCAATCCAATCGCTCGAGTTGCATGTCTTTGCTTGCAAGCGCGCGATCGAAGGGAGTGCAACCGAGCGCCAACGGTTGACGTTTGCGAGTGTGATAGTGTGTATGATGGCGCGATTCGTCGAGTGCACCTGCGATAAGAACTCGCCGCGACACTCTTGAACGGCTAGTCTTCGAAACGTGTTCAGCGCACCACCAAAGATGCAGTCGATAGCGGCTCGCCTGGCCGTCTACTCCCTCTTTGTGTTGGGCGTGTTTGTGATAATCTGGTGCAATCTCTCGGGCGTTCCGCCCCCGAAGTACAGACACCAAACGTCGAACTTGTCGCCGCTGTCCACGATCGCGCCTCTTGTCGCACCGGTGGAAACCACCACCGACGCGGCCTCGGCGGCTTGCGAGGCCTCACGGACTTCCGCTGCCCACGGGAAGGTGGACGTAGTGTTCGTGGCCAAGTGGGCGTATCGAAATATGAAAGTGACGAGAACTATGAGCCACTGCCTGAAGAGCATGCTGGCCCGCACGAAGAGTTCGGTTCGCTTCCACGTGCTGGCCGACCCTCAAAGCTACATGAGACTCAGCCGCACGCTTGGCAGTGTCCAAAATGAATCGAAGAGAAAGTTTCAGGTGAGAGTGTTTATCAGCTTTAAATGTTAAGAGGGATATTTAGAAGCCTGTGGTTAAAACTTGCGCGCCCAAATCGTCATTGCACTCTGTGGAGGCATAAAGCTTACTATACAGCTTTATCAACCCTTAATTATCGCAACATTTCAGAAAATATCTGCCATTTGTAAGCTACCAAAGAGTTCCACATCATGTAAAATTGAATTAGAATTGATAATTTTTAGGAATCTCAGACGATACTAACTTGCGTAATTAAGCGCTGAACATGGAGTAACAGTAGGCTGTGAGCTGACAAAATTCGTAGCGCTATTAAACAATCGAGAACGGCTATGGTAAACTATTATGAGCTTGCCATGCGATAAGGAGTAGTCACTGCCTCCCTAAAAGCGCCAACTTCTCCTTCAAGTTAGAATTATGACATTGCAAGAAGCTTGCGCGAATGAAAGCTCGGCGATACTATTGTTTGAAACTTAGCATTGTTCAAGGATACATGTAGTGCTTACGCCGAATTCTCGCGTCATACGTTCCTTCGCGTTCGTTAAAAAGGGGCAGGCATGTTTATAGCTTTGTGCCGTTTATTGCGATAAAACGTTAGCTCAATGTTCTTTTATTCTCACGCTGACATTTGTGGAATGTTCGCGCTCGGTTTCGTGTCCACTCTGTCATAGATCCTGTAGGGGTTTTGTCTTCCTCAAGCCTGCAATGGCTCCATCTTTAGAGCTTATTTATGCCAATTATGGGCCGTCTTCTTGGAAATTTGCTACTCCTTTCTTCAGGCCACTGTATATCTCATATTTTTTTCTATTCACCTTGAAGCTGGCAAAATCAGCGTGACCTTACATTACGTGTGTTTATATTTATACCGATTCCTAGTAGTTAACTGCTTACCGCAGTAAAATGCTCCCGCACCAAGCTCAATTTCGATGCATGCGTGCGAGCCTATGGTACTCGAGCTTTACATCAGAATATACACAGTTTCGGATGTACAGGCAATCACAACTGTACTCTGTTTTCTTGTTTGTTCTTTATTGAATACCTTTACGGTTCCGTTTCAGCAGAAAATTGCCCTTAAATTTTCGTGAAGTCCACAGGGTGCTAATTTGTTTAATTGGCTGCATTTTATATACGTATATACGGGCCTCTCTCTGAGCTAAATATACTCTTGTATTGTCAGGTCATAAAACTTAGTATATCAGCAAGCGGATGAAATAGCCCCTTCTTACTAAAGACGATATAGTTAAGTTCCTTTGTAAGCAGTTATTTTCGAGCTAACTGTGTTGCGCAATAAATCAATGGTAATGATCACTATACCGACAAAGCAATGTTAATATCAACAAGTATTCCGTCTCTTCTGAGGGTCCGATCTTCTTAATGTTTTTTTAAAATTTACAAATAGATGTTTTCGGTGCAATGATCATGGCCATATCACTAACCTGCGACTTCCTTTTCAAACGCAGTTCTTTCTGTACAACATAACTGCCGTGGAAGCGAGCAACAAGGAAGTGATCGAGCTCATGCGCCTGCTCTTTTTCACCAAAGATGTCGGTCGGTACAACGACGACATGTTCTTCATCACCGAAATCTTCCACCGAGTGTTCGACCTGGAGCGCATTCTTTTCATCGATCTCGACCTCAAGTTCGAAGAGGACGTCGCGAAGCTGTACGGGCACTTCGACTGCTTCGGCAACGAGACTCTGATCGGCATTGGCCACGACTTGCAGCCGCAGTATCGCGTTGACTTTCAGTCGTACATCGACGCGCATCCCGGTACTGACGTGGGCATGCCGAGGCCCGGTAAGCAGGGGTTCAACACAGGCGTCATGCTCATGGACTTGGCCGCGATGCGCTCATCCAAGCTTTACAATGAGCTGCTCACCTACGAAAAGCTGGCACCGATCTGCGTGAAGTATGGCTTCAATGGGTCGCTGGGACACCAGGACTTCTTCACGCTCATTGGGATGGAGTACCCGGAGTTGTTCTTCGTGCTGGATTGTACGTGGAACCGGCAGCTGGACACCGGTTGGGCCCACACCGTGAACGAAACGATGTTCGATGCCTACCACAGGTGTCCCGGAAAGGTGCGCGTCTATCACGCCAATGGAGGTGCCAGGATGCCCATTCCAGGCACTGAAGACTGGTCGGGGAAAAAAATGCCCAGGAGAAAGAAAATTCCTTTGCACCTGTACCCAAGTTTCCCAAGCTACACAACTCAAGAGAGCCGCGAGTGAATACACGGCTTATGTGTGCTTTGTGTGACACAGATTTCCAGTGCTCCAGTGTCACAGTATAGCAACCCACCTAGTTTGGGCTAGTCTAAACACAAACGTCTTTCTATAGCGTTGCCTTCGTCTAACCGCAAGGTTTTGAGCGAACGCAGAGTGACGCGTGTTCCTATTGAGAGTACGAAGGACGCTGAGCAGGACCTGTAAAAAGCGTCAAGGGCACACCCTGCCAACCACTGACTTGCTTTATGCAAGTGCTCTATTCATGTTTTATTCACAGCACTGCGTATGCACACGCTAATAAATGTACATATTAATGGTGCCTCTGTTACCATTGAAAAAAAAAAGAAAGGGCATGTTACTGAGTCTTGTATCAAGGGGGCTACCCGTAGTTGATTATGAAATGCTTTCGAGACAATCTGCGTGTGTGATTTTTGAACTCCACTGTGCGCATTTTTTAAGCATCACGGACATTTCAGTGTGTCGTATGGTCGTTACGATGAATGTTTCATTGCGCATCAAGCCGAGCCGCTGCGACGTTGTTTTTGACATTGTAGGCTTTTAGTGCGTAGCGTACACATATTGAGCAAAGATCTTGATGGGTACTGCAAACGTAAGTCTATGTTCATGCAGGACAAAAGATATATGTGTAGCTGTACTTTTCTGGGCATGAAAGGAGAACTAGACACAATTAGCCACGTGCACGTGTTATAAGAGTTGAAGAAAAAAAAGAGGCATAACAGGTTGAACATTTAGATGGATCGCAGTGTTCTTAAGGGACAGAAAAATATTAATAAAATAGGTTGATGGTTAAAACAAGGAGCAACAAATGAGGCAAGGTCTTCCACAAGAAAGTGCACTCAGTCCATTTCTTTTTAATTGTGTAATGGCTGAATTGTCCGGTATCTTGCCTACTTCTTTGCATTATTCTGTTTACGCAGGCGACTTATGCATATGTTCATCTGGTCCCAATGCTCAACAAATTCAGCGGGACATACTAGAGGGCGCAAACATTATTAAAGAGTTCTTAAAAAGCAGGGGCATGAGATCATCAAATGAAAAAAAAAATTCTCCTGATCTTCCTTTTACCAAAAAATACCTGAAAAAGTTTCGGTTAGAGCTAGACTCTAAGTGATTGGAGCTTGTACGACAGCACAAGCTTCTGGGCGCCGTTCTTGGCAGGTGGCTGTTATGGGTTCCGCACGTAAAAGTACTAGAACAGAAAGGGAACTCCTTCATTAACGTTATTCGTCGCTTTTGCAGAGATTGGGTGGGACGGTACAACATTAGCCTTATTTCGTGTTTACTGCGCAATCATTAGACAAAGGATAGCATATTGTGCTCCAGTGTCTCTTGGGCGATCTCACACCGTCGAAGATATTCTTCAACGACTGCTCACAAGAAACCTCACAAGGAGTACCTCGGGCATCTGCCAACGCGTTGGCTAATGCCGAGTTTCCCCAGCCACCTTTAAAGACGCTGAGATACGTCGAAAAATGTCTCCACTATTTTCGTTTGGCAAATGAACATGCCAATCATGTTGCAGTAAAACTATCAATGTCAATCATCCTTTTCTCAAACCATTCAAGATGGAAACGGGGCTCGCTTGAATGCCAAGATCGTACAGTGCCGAAACGTTCTGCCCGTTCATGAATACTGGCCAACAAACGTTTCGCATTCCTCCTCGGCTACTCCCATTTCCGAAAATCGTCACTTCCATTCCAGGTCTAACTCGTAAGTGGGACATACCCATGATTGCAGTCAAACAGTTTACCTGAACACGCCTCTACTACCCACAGGGACCACATGCAAGTCTGCACAGACGGATCTTGTAAGAATGGGAGCTCTACATTGGCGTTCTCTATAACGGCATACCAAGAGCGAAGAACGTTTAGTCAGTGCCACTTTACATCTACAACGGTAGAGTTCTACGCCATATTTTCCGCATTATGGTTCATTTTTTCACACTCAGGATCTTCTCGATGGGTAACTCTGAGCTATTCGCAAGCTTCATTGTTGCGTACAGAGGAAATCAGCATAGCGAATGTAAACAGTACATTAATATACGAAATACAAAAGAATTACGCTGCAAGTGAGGGTTTCCTCCATGATATTGTATTCCAGTGGATACTAAGTCATTGCGAAATTACTGCGAACGCCACTGCAAATGACACTGCACGCGAAGTTCACCAAAACTCAGCGCTCTCGCTACTACCGCTAGCGGCGAGTGATGTGTATTTTCCTTTAACCGAGATCCGTGGTCGGATTTCCACAAAGACTTGGTTCATATATAGTGCGGAAAGCTCCAGAATATATGCGACAGAACCTAACATGCAATTCGCAACACCTGATGAAACCCATGAACCCCATGAAAACCAGCTGCTCAATAGAAACAGCAATTCATAGACTTCGGATTGGCACAGCCTATACTAGACGTATCTTGTACGAGATATTAAAAAACCGATAGGGCTGTGTGCTCTAGTGTGAAGGCTGAATAAAACAAGACCTTCTGCTGTTACACTGCAAAAATTATGATACAGTAAGAGGCGTTTTGCTTTTTTCTAAGACATCTGCTGAGCGTAGGAGGCCACTATCACTGGATAAAATCCTTGGTGCATGACCATCAGAACACTTGCAACACAATGCAGCACGCTCATTAGTATAACTTCTTGAAGAATTAGGAATATCTAAAAGTTACCAAATTTTATAACTGTAACTTTGGTCACCACGCTGTATTTGTCGCAGTAATTCATTTCTTTTACAGTTTTTACGTAGACGTGTTTCCCGTATTCACTCACAATATCGTGTTCCTGTGGTTCTCTTGTTTGTTTATGTATGCGCTGTGTTTTCCACCAGCAAGGGCCGTCGTGTGTACGTCAACATGAGTAGTGGAATGCTTGTGAACTGTTGAGAAACTTGTTATGTGTGTGTGAACTTTAAAACTGTTGTCACTATACTCTTTCCTCTATTTCTTTTGTGTGACGCTTTTTTCGAGCTCATCTAGGGATTAAGTGCAATAAAGCAGCCGCCACCGTCTGACAGGCACCACCATCTCTTTGCATAAATTTAATAATAAAAAAATATCTTTCGCGCATGCAACAGTGCTTACGGTGTGCGCACTTAGAAAGTCGGTACATGAAACGACGGTCAACGAAAAGCAGTAAACCGACTGTGGTAGAGTTTGCCTCTTCTTCAAGACTGAAAAAAAGACAGCTATGCCACTCTATGAAGATGGTATGGCAGCGAAAGCTGACGACAGTCAAAGCTCTCAAACGAAAAGCAAAGTGCTTTCGCTGCCATTCCATCTTCCCAGAATGGTATAGCTGTCTTTTTTTTTTTCAGCCTTGAAGTCAGCTGATGAAGTGGCAGCGAAAGCTGACGACAGCCAAAGCTCTCAAACGAAAAGCAAAGTGCTTTCGCTGCCATTCCATCTTCCCAGAATGGAATAGCTCTCTTTTTTTTTCAGCCTTGAAGTCAGCTGATGAAGTGGCAGCGAAAGCTGACGACAGTCAGAGCTCTCGAACGAAAAGCAAAGTGCTTTCGCTGCCGTTCCATATTCACAGAGTGGAATGGTTGTCATTTTTTGCGTTGCGAGTCGCGTCGTTGCTCGTTCGGAGGCGCCCGGGCTCGCGATTGTCGTTTTCGTTCAGCACCACGGGAACGTTCATCGTCGGGGGTTGTTTCGCGCCGGCGTCGTTTACATTCTCGTTGCTGTTCTCTCCGGCGCTCCTCGTACGCATGTTGTTCTTCGGGTGTACGAACTATACGTGTTTGCCCCATCGATAATGCATCTGTTTTTAGCGCCGATACCTCTCCTGCTTATATACTGCGATAACCTTGACGCCACGCTATTGTTCACGTCGAACGTTCTAATCTGTTCCACATTTTGACATCTGCGCCGCCGCACTGCACCCGTATGAGTTTGTTAGAAATTGCTAAGGTCGTTTCTCTTGCCGGACGCCGAAGAAACTACGGAAGGTTAGTCATATACAGCTTTCGCTGTGAAAAAAAAACAATGAGGCAAAACTCGCTTTAAGCCTTGATTTTTTCAGTAAATCGATGCACAAGGCTCTGACAACGTTTGTAGGCTGTTGCAATTTCATTGAAAACGCTACAAATTTGATTATCAGCAGAATTCTTTTATTTGACATCTCTGAACAGTCAAAAATTCTGTACATGGTGTGGGAGCAACACAGACAAACTTTAAGAGAAGCTATGGGACTCCACACCTTGACACAGTGATCGCGGCGTCCAAGTTTTCCCATCAGGTAAGCAACGACAAAAGTCACAACAACATAATGTTTCGTCCCAACCAAATCGTGCCTCGCAGCCCGAGCTTACGGCTAAGAAAACGGCACATAAGAAATATAAGCCAAAACCGCAGACCAGTATTTGATGTGATAACTGAAACTTTTTGAGCCAATCCATCTCGCTCAAAGGCCCGTCCGTCAGCCGCAGAAGGGCGTGGGTAGAATTTGGTGCGAATCATTCAAACTTCCGCTATCTTGATTTCTTTTTTTGTCAGCTTCTGTCGAAGCAAAGCGGAATGGGGCCTCCATGCCTGCAAACTTTTTCTGGCAGCTGCCAACAAATAGAAAACACGCTAAGTTAATTGATCACACTAGCCACAAAGCCTGCAACGGGGTTTAGCTCATCTGGTACTTTCACTTTCTTGCGCTCCAAGACCAAAAAAGGGGGAAAAAAAGAAAAAGCGAAAGCTTGCGCTTCTTACACTTTCTGAAAGCTGCCGGCAACTGTGCATATAGATGACTGCTTAATAAATGCGCACGCAGTACTATAACGGAGTGTGATAGCGATAGTCTCTTTTGATAATAACGAAAAAACAAAAACAATTCGGGTTATTATGCTTCTCCAACAAGCGTGGGATCGAAGGAAAACAATAAGAACTACAGGGGTGTTTTTGTGAGGGTCGCTCCCAGTTGTGGGCCGAATAGTGACAACTACAGCAGGTTTTTACGTCTTTGATCATCATCACCAAAACAGGAGTGAATTGAAAGTACCCGTAGCTTGAACTTTGCCTTCTCTAAAGCACGCCCCACAAGTCCTCCGGTAGGCCATTTCAGTTCGCGAGAACCCATGGTCATCCTAGAATCGGGCATTCGGATGCAGTCTCTATCGTTGCAGTGAATAGATCTGGCCGATATTCTTGCAGTAAACGCATGCATTGAAGATACGCTGCCTACATTTTCAAAAGAACAGTAATACATGCAAATTAATGGATCGGTGAGTAAAATGATGCTGCAATACGAAGAGAAATGGCCTGGAGCGCACGTCGAGACCTTGTATTTACGTATTTAAATTTTAGACGGCACTCCTTCCGCGCTTTTAACCATTCGCGCCACTGGTATTTCTCATAACTCTGGTCTGGCCGAAAAGACAAAACAAACAAACGAACAAACAAGCAAAAAAAAAACGTATTTCAGAACTGCAGGATCTCGCGTCTTAGCTTCCAGCCTGATTTTCAGTCACTTTCCGCCCCAGTACATTTGAGAAGCGTCCGCTGCGAAGCAATTTTTAGTCACCGTTTTGCAAACTACGCGCTTACAGCACTATAGGGTGTGCAAAAAAGCTACTCGAACGAGCTACGTAGACCTCATCGCATGAACTGGTTCGCTGTTTCAGACAGCCGAAGGGGAGCTCCTTAGGCCGCTTGCGATCGCCTGTGCGAGGAACCTACTTGCCCTGAAACGCGACAGCACGTCCCCGACAGACGGAGCTCGTCTACGATGCCCAATGGCCACGTGACACCGTTGTACTATGTCAGATGCAGAACACGTACGAGCACGTGAGGGTGCGTTGGAGGGTGGGGGCTGGACAAGTACTCCGCTGATCCAGTAACCACAGAAAGAAAAGGAAATGATGAGGACAAGAAAACGTGAAAAATAAAAGAAGAAAGCCGAATGGGCCTATAGAAACAGCGGCGTGAGAAAATAATCTGCGGTTGCTTATCGGCTACGCTAATACCGCGAGATATCATAATCCGTTTTTTTTTCTTTTGCTTGCATAGAAGGAAAGTCTGGCGTAGAACAGAACAAAAGAAGTAGTACCTCTTTTCTCACTCTATATATTTAGGTGAATGGAAAAGGGAAGGTACTGATGGAATGGACGAGAAACAGTTTCATGAACGGTGGCAAGTTATATCGCTGCTGCTCGAAGCGTACAAAGAAGCTACAATAAGACACGGCAGTCCTCCGGCCTGCCCTGGCACACCGCCTTCCCGAACAAGTTCTTGATCCATGCTAATGACGAACTGCCTGAGTGCTTTCGGAGAACCTTGGTCGTCACTTAAGCCTCTACCTAAGAAAAGGCATCACGTCGCTCGTGGTCATTAAGTTGCAAGGAGGCGACGCGTTAAACCGCGTGATCTTTACCTTGCAGAAACGAGTATGTACGTGATCGATAAAAATACCTGTTCTAAGAGAAGAGCGCCGTATGTCTGGAGCTACTTACGCAGTTTCAACTGGCGAGCTACCGATGGGCAGATTTCCCAACTACGAGTAAGCACTGCATGTATACCCTCCGCCCAACACCGCCGCACGGGGGCGTGGCGGCTGCATGTTACTGGGAAGTACATCGCACCAGCAATGACGCTAGACTACTAGTAACTTTGTGCCAGTGAAACGCGCTTAAGCGCGCAAAGTTCGCATGGAATTAGGTGCATAGGATCTGAAGCCTAGTTATGGGTTAGCAACCGTCAACAAACAAGTGGCAAACGGGCAAAGAAAGCTGTGGCGCTTCATTTTATCGGCGCTGGGAAAAGTTTCAAATATTAACTCTTAAGAAAGATTATAGCTAAGTTATCTCTCTTGCGCTTTGGTAAGTCTCTGCAGCCGTTGTGTTTTTCTTGCTTTATACGAGGGAGTGTGAAAAAGGAGTGGAGATCTTCAGGAAACATTTAGTCAAGTGTGTTACTTGAGTGTTCAGTAACCTAAGTTCACTATGCTGAAGATTCAGTCGCTATATATTCAAATAGTTCGGTCTTTAATATGAGTGCTTATTTTACAATCGTAAGTCATCGCACCTATAGAAAAAAATATAGTCCCGAACTAAGCTCGTGTTAGGCGAAGCTCGACTTTCTAGCATACTTATACACTGCAGAATATCATCGTCCTAATTTGCAATACGCTCTTAACTTCTGTATAACCTCTTGCGTTCACCGGCCATCGGCGTCCGCTTGGGAGGTCAAGTATTTGCTCGCTTATTTGTTCAAGCGTTAAAGCGACACGTCGGACGCACTAAATTGGAGCTTCCACTCACGCGTCCCCTGCTTTTTCAAGCCACCTGATAGTTACTACTACTATCGATTGCTAACTCGCTGAGTTTATCAACTGCGGTCTACGAAGCTGGATAAAAATGGTGTCGTGAAGCTCTGTACAAAGCTGGATGAAACGGCGCTATGCTTTGACTACGTCCAACAGTCCACGCTTCTTCTCCTGAAGGAACTCAAGCGCCCGAGTCCTTTCAGTGCGATTCGTGCCTCATATGTCTGTGAAGAAGGGAATTTGTCCTACGACTGCAATTGTACAGAAGCTCGGGCATGTCTGATATATAATTCATCGGTCGCACCTGGGCAAGGATGCTGGCTTTCGGGCAGCGGTTCGCATCTGTTGATCGCGACTCCGTTTACTTCGCGAGGGCAGTGAACTAAATAACACGTTGGTCGCGGTTCATCGCTCAGCAAGGATAATGTGATCAGTCCAGTACTCTGCGCCTAAGTGTCGGTGTGAATACAACTAACTACGCATGTGACGGGCTTTTTTAAATGCGGGATATGTCTTGAAGCCTTATCGAGGTTGAAAAAAAAATATGTTGTTCGCGTTATACAAATTGCTGACTACAAGTTCTTTTTTCTTGCCGATAAGACAATTATCGGCGTCGAACAATGACACGTAAAACACAATAGCCACAATAAGAGCAACATTTTTGCAGATGTGCTGCGAAATATTATGGAGCTCTAGTTGACACTTTTGCACAAACTTGGGCGTGACAGTTATTCACCTATTAATTTCTAGACGTTTACGAATATTGTAACATTAATATAACGAATTGGATATTGACCCATCGTCTTGCTTTCCGAATCGAATAGTGAGTACTCGATTCGAATAGTGAGTATTCGATACGGTACTCGGATCACATAATAAATATTCGACATGTTGTATATACAACTAGTGTTGCTAACGTAAAAGAAATGCTACAGGACATCCTTGTAGCTGATACAGCCTTTTGGAAAAGGATAAACGAACTCATTTACATTGTTTCAAAACAATCTTTTGTAGACGGCCCAACACCATATGAAAATATATAGGTTTACTCGAATATGTTGCTTCAAGACCAGCATGTGGGGCAGTAAACTCGAGAAATATCTTGTGGGTATCATCATGTACTCGAGGACAATCGGAAACATCGCCGCATGCAAGGCTTTGGGAGACAAAAAGTTGCAGTAAGCATTTTCATCAAGAACAATAAATGCCGATTCACTGTTAAAGAAGAACACCTGGCATAGTGTGTCAAAACTCCGATGCTTTAGTATTCAGTGGGATCTGTAATTCGCTCTCGTAGCACGTGAATTTAAGAGAATATCTAAGAACATGACTTCCCCTCCAATGAATGAATGAAAACAAACAAACAAACAAACAAACAAACAAACAAACAAACAAACACACAAACAAACAAACAAACAAACAAACAAACAAATAAATAAATAAATAAATAAATAAATAAATAAATAAATAAATAAATATATAAGTGCACCATGCATTACTCGTTAAACAGGACACAGGAAGATAAAACCGCATTTGGGCAAGCCATAGAATGAACGTGAAAACCGATAAGAGAATAACTTATAGAGGTATGCGTCTCCTACTTTCCGTTACGTCCGACAAATATAATCAGACTTTACATACATAACAAATGCGCAGTAGCTTAGTTGCTCATCCTTCTTCTTTACCTGCTCGCGCCATACAATATTGCCCCCACGTTGTCTGAAAAATGAGAATCCTCAACGTGAGCGACAGGCTTGCGCGGGGACGGGGGTTCGTGAAAGTGCTCCAGACAAAGATTGCAACGTATGCGGCTACATTAGCACCGTGGCCAGACGCTGGCGTCGGAGGCATGTACCCAGCATAGATTTTAGAACGAAAACGCTGAATAACATGATTGCTGAGAACGCTGTGGTGGCTGTTTTCCGAGGGAAAATAACTTTCCGTTATTTATTTTCAGTTGTAAACACCTTTTATTGTAAGCGGCAGGGCGTTAATATCAGTATGATCTCTCAATGTGCTCCCTAATACGGTCTTGGACCATATCTGTTCGAATTCTCTTTCGCACGTCAGACAAGCAAGTAAGAAGGAAGTAGTGAATTGAACCTGAGGTAAGAAGCGTACATAAAAAAAATTAGTATGTGTCATTGCGGCCTACGCTAGCGTTAGACAATCGAGAAGCGCAACAGAATTCGTTCCCGATTAGCCTTTTTTTTTTTCCTGAGGGAGTGCTGCAACCAGACTTCTGTGATCACACGCGTTATGGTGTCTGCCTATCCTCACAAAAGTCGTTATAAGAATTATGTTGTGTTTCAATAAATTTGTCGTCAATGAACTTTCTTAGCAGTTGAAATAGAACATCATGAATAAAATACACAACCTTTGCAGGTGTAATTCGTCGAATGCTGTAGCCTTAGATACAGTGCTTTCCAATTGCCAAAAAGATGTCGAGCTACGTACGTTTTGTTCGTTCGTGCACAAATACAGTTCATATCGCATGACACATAACGCTCTGGTATCAACGTTGTTCTGCATACCGGATGCCACTCTGTAGGTTTCTTGAAATGTCAAGAAAAAAGATGAGGAACAGCAAAACGGTAGTTGTATCATCTATACTTCTGTCAGCCACATTGGTAGAGAAGTACCCTTTTAAACAAATGTACACCCTTTGGGTTGTATCTTGCCGTACAACGATAATCGTCATCTGTCTTGCTTGCGTTTCCTTTCTTGAAAACGCTGCGCTAGATCGCTACCTTCCTGTCGAGAATGCTTTGTCATGCTGATAATGCGCATGCCGTTTGTGACTTGGAAGTACTGGGCTCGCAGCGTTAAAGAAAGGAAATGTGGACAAGACAGATGACCATTATTGTTGAGTGGCAAAATACTACCTAAAGGGCGTAATTTTGTTTAAGAGTGTACGTAGTTATCGATATTTTTGGAACGATGCACGTAAAGAGGGTATCACCATCTGATAGTATGCCGCAATCTGTGATGGGACTCTAGCAAGTGCTTTTAGGCACTGACATATACGCAGTTTAAAAGTGATAAACACTCCCTTATTGTGACCAATTGTGACGCAAATATACGTATAAAAAAGGAGCAGACAAAGCTAGAACAGAGAAAGCTGTACAAATCGCCTTATAGTTTTATGCTTACGACTACTACCTACGCCAGAGAACATTTCCCAAAGAGCAACAAACATACAGGATGCATAAACACAAACTGAAGCACACGTTGCTTTCAGCTTCAAAACTTCATCGGTCGCGCAACGAACAAGGAAAGAGAAACTCCAACGGTAGCCCCGTCCACAGACAAACAGGAAAACACAGCCAACAGAGCGGCGGAACTCGCTGGGGATGCAAGTGGTCAAGTCCAATCGCGAACACAGCACATGTCAAAAAGGGAAAGTGTCGAGAGGCCGAAAGTCATTCTTTTTTTTCTTGCTTCTTGGCTGGCTTGGCTCAAAGCTCATCAGTGTGGTTTGGCGCATAGTCTTTTTCGCTTCGTCGGTTTGTCCCCACCAGCGCATATATACACAGCTATACTCTGTGGCCTGTCGAGGTGTCAGCAGGCTGGAAGTAGAGCACACGTTGACGTGCAGAGAATGACCACGCAGGAGTGTTGACTTTGTTGACCGGTGACAGTTGCCATCAGGCGGTTCTGTAGGCAGGAGAGATGGCGGCTTCTGGCTGTCGCGTCGCACTACCATGTTTATTTTCTTGTTTTTAAATTTTTTTTGCCCAAGCAGCAGTCAGGTTAACGGGCGTGTAGGCACAAATTAAATTCCTCGATTAGTGCTCGAATAGCTCCAGCTTCCAGTGCTCTTCACTAGATGATCGCGGGATTTCAGAAATGCCAGGAGATAAAAAGGAAATGAAAAGGACGACAGCAACCTCCTCTATCACCTCCCTTTTTTTTTTCTATAGATACAAAGTTAACTGTGAGAAATGTATGATCATAAAAACTCTGGATGCACATTTTCATACATAAGCCTGAGTACCGCACAGCCGTTTCTTGCAGCTTTGTTTCCTGATGATGCATGTGGAATTTGTAGTAGCAGCCGTTGTGACTCGAAGCCACCAGTTTCAGCTGTGCTAATGCGAATACGTTGAAGGATAGCATTGAGCCGCCAAATTTTTGCTATCATTCCCAGAAATTACGACAAGTTTGACGAATACTTGCCAGTCATTCATGAAGTAGACCAGCCATAGTGCACAAACTATATGTCAGGACGAAGGCTTGTTTAAACCTCTTCTAACCAAAGCCTGCAAATTTACTTATATCGCCGCACCATGCTCTTAATCCTCTACTGTCCTCCACTGCGCTTCAATTCCTTTGGCATCCATTCGGTCAATATAAAAATTCTTAACCTCTACTGTAAGTGCATGTAATTACGTTAATGTAATTATGTATGTAATTGTGTATGTAGTTACGTTAATTACTTTAAAGGGGAGTACTTTCAAATAGACGGATTTGATAAAAAGCAAGACAAAATAGATTTCCCTATTTGAAAAAGCTTGCCCGGCCCGTGAAATTCATACAGTGACTTATTTTCAGGAAGATCTCATATCGTTCTTGGCAGATAGCGCGTCGAACTGTCGCGAGAACGAAACAAAGCCGTTATTGTGAGCATGAACGCCCCTGGCGTCGCACGCCTGACGAAACCACTGCTGTCTCCTGCATATCTTTTCCCGTCTGACCATCGTCACTCCAGGCTCATTGTGCGCATAAAGGAGGGCCGTCGACGCCTGTGCGCAGCCGACGACCCCGAGACGCTCGGTCATATCCAACCCATGTTGGCCGGCTTGCCGACGGGTTCGATCCCGTACACTCTGGTGAGAAGCGGTATGGACCCGTTGGCAGGCGACTCGTCCGAGTCCTTGAGCGCGTCCTCGTGCTCCGACGAAGGCTGCACCACCACCGTGGGCAGGTCGCAGGGTTCGGTCGGGGGCGGCGGGGACGGCGGCAGGTCGTCGGCTGTCGCCGCCATGGCCAACGCGGCAGCGGTCACGTAGTCGCGAGAACCTCCGGCGCCGCCCACGTACGCGTCCGGTTCGAGGGTGCCGTTTATAGAGTTCCTCGGTGTGGGCACTTTCGAACTGGCGCAGCTCGGGATGGGCGACAGCTTGCAGTCCGCCGCCAGCACGTTGCACGAACCGCCGCCCGCGGCGGCATCGGCTGCACCCTGGCGCTCGGCCTGCGTGGTCATATATCGTGCCGAAGCACAGAAATGTATAGGTGCTCCACAGTAGCAGTGCGTAACCAATCGAACGAGCAATCAAACAATCGATCGATGCAAGCAAGCATGCACGACAAGCACAGCGCTCTGTTTGCGCTTCCTCATTTGAACCAAACCTGTGCGCCATTATGGCTTAAATGTCAATGCGGTTTGTCGCATGACATTATACAAGATATGGTGAATAAATTAAAGAAAGCATCCCAGCTGGTTACGGAACCTGGGTCATTAAACTTGGGAACTCGAGGCTCCAAGATAGTGCGCCACCAGGAAGTGGTCGCAGTCTAGTTTTAGCTAAGTTTCCCCGCGACGTAGTGGTAGCTGCGGGTCAGAAAGGGAAGTAAAGGTAAGCAATAAAAGATAGTGCGTTACATCGACGGACAGAATTTAGCGGGGAGTCGATCAGGAGAAGACCCGAGGACAGTGTCATCACGGAGGAGCAATTAGTGAAGCACTCGAAACGGGCATCGGTGTGACAGCGGTGCAGGGAACACTTTGGGTTCCCTGCACTGCTGTTCGTACGCTCGCCGTGGCTTCGTCGTTAAATTCCATCGAGATAGTTTCACCTGTGTACTGATTGGACACAACGTAAAGACGACATCAGAGATAATCGTCATCATGCAAGGCGAAGCTGACAAGGAAACACCATCGCAATAAATAAAGTTATAGTAACCTTGAAGCTCTGGGATGCGGCGATATTTTTGCAGTCTATAAAAACTAGACATATTACTATATCTCGAAAAGCACGTGGCTACGGCGAATATGTGATGAGAGAGAGGATGCAGTACTATTGTGTAAGGCAAAGGCACTCACATTGGCGAACGATACTATACAGCGCTGTATTGAGAATAGACCGGGCAAACCGGTGTATCAAGTATGTGGTGAGAACCCCGTGCTGGACATGCCTACTTGCATTTAGGTGTGTGAACGTTAAGTGTTCTTTGCCCTGCAGAGTTTTTTTTCGCTGACCTTTCTTCCGCCAGATTCAGCGTTTCGAAGAATGTGCATGTAAAGCGTGCGCTTCTTATAATTGATTTCGTTGACGGCACTTCACTGTGTGCTTGTTTTCGTGAAATATTGTGCTACACAAACCAGCAATTTAAGATCAACCTACTAACGGAAAAATGCTCCGCATATAACGACATCCCTCACCCTCGTGTTTAGTCCTAACGAATGTGAAGAGGCGCGGAGGTCTTACGCCTCTCAGAATTTATCCACAACCTCCATCCTCCTTGTGATACGTGTGCCCAAAGGTCTGCACAGAGACGTCTCGTTAACTGCGTCTCCACTTCTGCGCATGTATTTCTCCATTTCGTGAGCCTTACGTACAGACACGGCGTCAACTGGCTACCGCTACTAAATGTTTGTTGAGCGAGTTATTTCTGGCTGAACGACACTGCATAAGACGGCAAATTATACACTGTTTACAGGCTCAAAGGTGCACACGTGATAAGCACTTTGTTCTGCTTTCGCATCTGTATGTATGCGGTTTTGTGCCACGGCGAAGTCCTTTGTGAACCCAGCAAGAGATACACGAAGATGCTGACTGACGAATCGGACCTCTATTTGCTTAACGACCCTGTGCCTGACCACCTGCGTGCCTGCGTATATCGCGCTGGAACGCGGTGTACCTGCATCGCAGCCCTTGGGAGCACCGACGAGGGCGGTGCACTGACGGTGCGGTGCGCGCGGCGCTTCTCCGAGGACGAGTGCCGCAGCGAGTCATGCTCGGAGAAGAAGGTGAGCCGCGACCGGCTGAAGGTGAGCGTGCCGAACTTGCGCGAGATGCGACCCCGCATGGACAGCGACGTCTCCGAGTTGCAGACCGAGTCGGGCCCCTTGGGGCCCACCGACGAGCCGGACGAACTCGAGCTCATAGTCTCCTCGCTGCGGCTGCGCGAGAAGGCCGCGCGGGCGCTGCGCGTGGCCTCCACCAGGTGGCCCCAGCGGCCGCGCTTCACCTTGTTCTTGCTGGCGAGGCGCGCCAGGCGGGCCAACCGAGAGACGGGTGACTTCCGTGACGTCACTTCCTCGATGTTGATCTCGGGCGGGCTCGGCACGGAGCCCTCGATGAGGCCGATGTTGAAGCCCTTCATGAGGCGGCGCTCTCGCTGGCGGCCTTTCTTGCCACCAATGCCTGCGCCAACGTACACGTCACATTAGAGAGTTTTAGAATAGGGGCTCCAAAGAAATAGCGTCGAAGCCACTGCGCATGCGCGAGACGCAAACTGCGTTTGGGTTTTGCGTTGGGCACGTTATTTCACTGATTTAGCGAGAGATCCAAAAGTTGCCCAAAAAGTTTAAGTAAACAAACATGGCGGCACCCATTGAAGCGACGGCTCTAACATAGCACCAAACTGGGTTCGATTCGTGCTAACGCGTGAAGCTCCCAAGCTAGGAGAAGTGACTGCGGTTATCGCTTTCTCTCAACTAGCGTGTGTTATGAAGATTGATTCATTAGACGCCGCTGATTCCGAATTCGATGTGGATGTTATGGCTCGTAGGCCTAACACGGCTTAGCTTGGCTGGTGAAGGCACGTAAGGTCGGTTACTCAAGACTAAGCGCAACTAGTTGTTTGCTGCTTACAGAATAACCTCTAAATTGTAATTAAACGCGAATACACGAAAGTCAAAATTACTATTCTTATCATAAAATGGTATATTTTATTTAATTATTTCTAATAGCTTTTCTTTGACGCCGTAGTGACGCTGTCAGCGCAAGATGCTATCCGCAAACACAAATCCTTATTCTAAAACTCTTCACCCCTGCGTGCCCCAACGCTAACACCCATGATTTCTTTAGGGAGCCAAACCATTGGGGCCCCTATTCTAAAACTCTCTATTCAGTGGTCATTACAGACGCCACGCTATGCTGAGTGCTTTGCTGATTGCGCTTTGTTGAGCGCGTTGAGTGTTTTAGATTACATTGCAGTGATTCTGATTAAAAGCTAGAATCAACGGTTTTCATTGCCTCTTATAGACAATTATTCGGAACCTTTCGTTATCTCAACATCTCTCAGCGAACACGACAAATCCACAGCCAAGCTTTAGCTAAGCCTTAGAGATATCTGACAATTTTAAGTGCAGTAAGAGCTTTTACCGAAGGCGTGAAGTATCTGGGGAGTGGGCATGCGGAAGATCAAGTGCCAGCGCGTTAAGAGGAAGGGTAGGTTTGGTTAACACGCTTGACACACTGTGCCAAAGAATGGACGAGCAAGTGGCATCGCACCCTCGGGAACTTTCTATTGCTCAATAGCACGTCTCCATTTAAGGTCATATGTTATTGCCTGTATAACAGTTATATTTGCGCATGAGCGCACAAAACTTCCTCGACGCATGCAGCTCAGCTTACGGGCGCGGAAGGTTAACGTGGCCTATTCCTTCTTGCTGTTTGAGTCCTTTATTTCATTTCGCTCCGCAAACGTTTCAAACTCGGAATGTGCAAATAGACCTTATTCTCTGTGCTGTTTTTCATTATTGTTCGTCCAAACAGAGGCCTGTGCAAATCGATCCTATTTATTCAAGCACTATGTGTCCGCATTTTTACAATGCGGTGAGCAACACTTCAAATTTGCATGTGTTACAATACCGAAAGGTTGCGACTTCAAGTCAGAAGAGCACAAAAGTACGTGTTTGTAAATATTCAAGCAGAGCGCAGCTGACCTAAAATCGACCATGTGTACACCGACGGAGAAGACGGAAAGGGAAGAGCATCGAACAAGAGTGCATATTTATTCGTTTCTTCCGTCAGGCGCACTGGTTCACCTCGAAGGCGTACGTGATATTCTACACAATACAGCGAAAGTCAACGTCTCCACATGCAAAAACGTCTCACGTGGTGCTAAAGACGGTACCAGTGACAAGAATTTCGAAGTCAGTACACAAATATCTGTTTTAGAGAGATATCCTCGCAGATGCTTGCACGACAATACGCTAGAAAGCTTTACAGATTTCTAGACCAAACGTGATCTCTGATGTGACTATTAGACGTGTACGCTGCTCAAGGCTCAGCTAGAGTTAAGCACGCATTTCTCTTCGCAAAATGTCACATTCAACGTCTGGAGTGAAACTGTTGCTGCATCCCTCGTGAAACTTTCGATCACATTACTGTACTGCAGACATGGCGGTAAATACGAGAGCAAGGAACATATATGTGCGGAATACCTACAGGAAGTTTAAACCCCGAAGCAAGTTCACGCTGCTTCCACTGTTGTCACCTGCTTTTGTTTCAGTACTGCTCCGGTACATGCTTCTAGAACTGAGAGAACAATATCCATCAAGGAGTGCATGGGGGGGTTAGAGTGAGACTCCTTCATAAAAAAAAAAAAAGAATAGAGAGACGCAATTAAGAGAGACGAGGACACTAAGGCAAGAATAATTGAAGGGAGAGTTCAGTGTTCGTAAGAAGGGGGGGGGGGGGGGAGGTTAGCGGAAGAAAGGAGAAACGGGCATAAAGAGCGCCAGCTTGTTCTTCATAATTTTGCAAGTGTCTTGCGCCCCCACACATATGCTATGACAAATGCTGAAGTGTAGAGTTCCGGATTAATTTTGAACACTTTAATGTGTGCTTTAGCGAACGCGTGCCCAGAGAGCGATGCAGAAGCGTTTTTGCATTCCGCCTCCGTCGACTTGCGGCCCTAGTGGCGGGGTTTCGAACCCGAAGCCTTGTGCTCAGCAGAAAAACGCCATAACCACTGACACTGAGCCACAACGGTGAAATAAGCACGGACGAGCGCACCTGCAGATGTTAGAGCTCTTTTAACCGCGCTGTGGCAGCACTGTAGCTCGTGACATCGGAAAGCTTCCGGTTGCGCATTCTGGCTGATAGGTTTGCCACATGAAATTAAATCTGTTGTCCTGTATCTTTCTATAGGTAAACGGTCTTCTTGCTTTAAAATGCAAGAAACATGCCTCATCTGTCTAGATCACTGATTAAAGCTTTCTTTTCTATTCAGCGAAAACATCAATTTATCAAACAACGTGTTAACAACATCTCAAAACTGGCGCCAGCTGGAGGGTCGTATATATACTTAGACGCTACTGCAACTTCTAATCCAAGTCTTTCTGACGCCCAACGCACAGCAGAGCGCGCACCACATACTCCCATGCTGCGGTGTATTCAAATGGTCACCACTTGCCACTTCTTGTAGCAAGCATAAATTTTCGTCTATGCGAAATCGCTTTTGTGGCTTGCGCTGCGCAGACGAACATAAAGGCGTAGTTGAAGTGCACGGCATGGTCGAGAACATGTCACTAGAGGCAGCCATCTTGGAAAGAGCGAGGCGAGCGAGGTGCCTCGATGCGCGCGCGAGAGAGGGCGCGCGCATCGACCACGAGATATAAGAAGAAGGAAGGAACATGTGCTTGCTGCGCTAAAGCTAGGGAAACGATGCAGCATGTTTTATTAGAATGTGAAGGTATCTGCCCAGCGGTCGATTTAGGCACCACTCGCCTCCTTGAAGCCTTAGGGTTCAGCGAGAGCAGAGGGAACGTAAACATGTCCACAATAGAAATTAGCAAGAGGTGATTGGAAGATTGGTGGAAGAAAATTAGGGAAACGACATAAAAAAAAGACGGAGACGAACTTTCCTTTTTTTTCATTTTTAACCTAGGTAGGACATTGGGCAGTATAACAGCAAGAGCTTGGTGGCGCAACCCGCCTCCCCGTTTCAAAGGGAACGCTCATAACGTCCGTCCGTCCGTCCGTCCGTCCGTCCGTCCGTGCGTCCATCCATCCATCCATCCATCCATCCATCCATCCATCCATCCATCCATCCATCCATCCATCCATCCATCCATCCATCCATCCATCCATCCATCCATCCACCCACCCATCCATCCATCCATCCTCGCTTGCGAAAGACGGCAGCGACGCTCCGCTCAGGCAGCTTGTAAGCGGACGGTGTTTGTCGGATCTTTGAATGCTATCACCTTCCACTCTTAAGCGTCCTCCAACTTTTGCACTAACCTTATTGTGTGCGCCGCCTTTCTGACACTATCACTGACACTTTCTGACACAACCATAGGATTGCCGCAGTTCTGAATTTCATTGACGCCAGTGACCGTTTATGGGCGTGATGTTCCCATTTTTTTCTATTTTTTGGCCCCTTCCCCTACACCCTACACCCTACACAGCCACGAAAGCGGTTGAGGGATTCTTACCTTGGCTCTGTCCGCTGGCCCCAGAGGTGTTGAAGCCGCCAACCTTGAGCACCTCGAGTAGCTCGTACCGAAAAGACGAGATCTCTTGCTTGATTTCGTTGACGTCATCTTCCGTCACCCCCTGGTTGTCCGCCTTGCGCTGCTCGCTCGTGATGTAGCGCCGTACCAGATGACGCATGATGGTCTGCACGTGGGCGGTTTGAAACAGGGACGGTTAATAACGCGGCATTGCATAGGCAGAATTGCGCGGCTACTTAAAAAAAAATAATAAACCCTCACCTGGTACTTCATGTCTCGCTCGCTGGCTTGCCTGGCTTTTCTCTGTTTGAAAATGGACATACCGCGAGAAAGTCAACCGCACAGCGCACTTTCCAGAAGTAGCAACGAAAAACGCTCACTCCAGCACACGCAGGCAAGTATGTATAATCACTTAATTGTGGCACAGGGTCTGCCAGGCGTACCCTGATAGTCTTGAGGTGTTCCTTCTTTGCCGACCGGGAGTTGCCGCAAAGCTTGCGGTAGCACCATCGGAGGAAGTAACTGACGGTCTTCGGAGTAGGGATCACGTTGAAGGGCGGAGGGACCGTTCCGCCGTCCTCGAAATTGCTCATCCAGAGCTTGCACCGGGCGAATTTCCACTCCACGTCGGCGTGCTCCTGAAAGGCGAAGCGTGCCTCAGTGAGCCGTTGATCCGAGCGCAAGGTTTCGCGTGAAGCACGTAAGGTATATAAGACAACACTTGTACCGATATCATCTGGTAGGAGTGGTTCATCATGGCGATGAGGAGATTGAGGAGCACGACCACGTTGATGACGCAGTAGGAGCCAAACATCAACAGTCCCCAGAAGCGAGTGTAGCTCTGGATCCCCGACAGTTCGAAGTTGTCCAGGTCGATCAGACCGAAGCTCGCCCAGAACAGAGTCTGCGATGACTCGAAGAGGCTGCATACCATTGAAACCGACGATCAGAAAAAATTCCTAGTGTGAGCACGCCGTTGTGGTATCTGTGAGGCCTTTGTAGTAACATTGCCATGATTTTAGTGACATTGTATAATTGTATAATCATTGTTGAATCAGCGAGCTGTCTTTTATGCTCTTTTTCGCGTCCAGCCTTTGGCGCTGTTTGCTTTTAAAGCATATACCAACTAGCTCACCTAGACGCGTTATTGAATTTTTCAATGCCTCCGACTAGCGTGACCTTCAGTGACCTTCCCTACTGTGTGGGATCTGTACTGTCTTATACTTTAGTCTTTAGATTTGTCCTGTTGCTCTTCCTTTCCTCTTTCCTCTCCTCCTTCCTATCTTCCATTTCTGTGTTGCGGTCACCTCCCTTCTGAAGAGTAGGCAGGCGTTGTTCCCCTTCCGGTGGCAATTGCCAGCCTGCTCCTTGCTTTCCCTTTCCTGTTAATTGTGTATATGCGTTCAAAACAAATAATAATAATGCCTCCAAGTGAGTACTAGCAAGATCTGCTATTAAAGAGAAACTATCCTTCAAGGCCATTGTTTTAGCGCTGACGTTGTTTCAACAGGTATTGAAATATCTGCTCCGTCGCATTTTGTTTTGCTCCAGAAATGTTATTTGCCTACTTAAGAAATAACAAGCCGACGTAAAATTGTACAACCTAGTGTGTGCGGTCCGACATGTAACTCAACATTGTATCGGTTTTAAATAAATGCCTAATGCAGGAGTGACAGTACAAACGTCACTTTCTTGCATATAATAAATAAGTGCTGAATAATTTACTAACCCACACTTTATTTATATGGTGTAAAACAATTACAAGTGCCGACACTGACAATCAAAGTATCCTCTTTCACATCGTTTCCTTCTGTACAACAACATAGGCTGAGCATAACTTGCGTGAATAACTTATTTCTCTTGTCTACCAATTTCATTGCTTGAGACAGGCAAGATCGTGTTTTATTTATTATGCAAAAGGATCCAGACATTAAAAGATGTCTAAAGGCAGGAAAAGCTTATTTGTTCTCCGTATACAAAAAAAAAAAAAAATATTAGTCCGTTATTGCAGCAACAGCAACTAATTCGCTATAGCCACTCAGCCACCACGGCAGGGTCTTCAGGCAAGTATATACCTTTGTAGTTAGCGAGGCATTGCAGAATTGCACTCATTTTCCCATGTCCCTGTATGTGAATTGTAAATGGTGATATTTAATATATGCGTGCAGTTCGTTTGCATTGCTCTGTGTTGATGAATGCGCTATATGAGTTTTTTGTTAAATGCACTCTGAGGACCCTTGTCAGGCACGCACAGCTTTGGTCCTCTGCTGCCACTGATCTTACTAAAAAAAAAAAAAAAGCAAACCATTGACTAGAAAAAAAAAAAAGCATTGACTCGCCATCCCGGCCCTGCGGAAGTGTTGGACAACCATCGCTACAGCGACTGAGCGGTGTATTGATGGTTCGGATGCTTGTTTGAGCTTATTCTTTATTGAAACGTATGGCTGCTCTGTGTGTTGTATGGGTGATTTCATTGAATATATGCACTGTTCGCTTCACTTTGCTGAGCGCTTGTAGCCTCTGCCTAACGGGAGTATGAGCCATTGCTTACAGGGGTACGAGCCATTGCTGATGATGATAGATGCTTGTTCTGAGCTTGTTCTTCATTGAACCCTGCGCAGTCTGCTACGTAGTACGCGTGATTCCAATGAATGCATGTGCTGTTCGCTTCACTTTGCTGAGCGCTTGTAGCCTCTGCCTAACGGGGGTACGAGCCATTGCTTACAGGGGTACGAGCCATTGCTGATGATGATAGATGCTTGTTTTGAGCTTGTTCTTTATTGAACCCTGTGCAGTCCGCTACGTAGTATGCGTGATTCCAATGAATGTATGCGTTGCTCGCTTCACTTTGCTCAGCGCTTGTAGTCTCTGCTTTACGAGGGGGATGAACCAATGCCTTTTTTGCTTGCTTAGGGGAATATTAGCCGTTGCTGATGATGATAATGTTTTTTCACGGACGGACACGAAAAATTCCGACCACCGAGAGGTCAGCAGCTTGGATGTGATAAAATGCTCGGTTAGTGACGCCCGTGACGCAGTCTTATTTGTCAAAAGAAAAAAAAACCGAACACTGACTTTGCGAATCGCCTCCAGGTGAAGCAGACGCTGTGGTCGCTCTTGACGGCGGGCGCACCCGGCGCGCCGTCGCGGTTGAGTCTGTGGCACAGCTGGCGCTCGCTGTCCGCGTAGTACCAGAGGAGCTGGTTCATGCCGCACGCGAACGCGAACAGCACCAGGGTGTACACGAAAAAGAACTTGACGATGTCGATGACCATGCGGCCCAGGGAGATCTGCAGGGGTCCCAGGTGAGGGTTCACCGAGAAGATGTACACCAGTTTCAAGGAGCTGCAAAGGAGATCAGGTGGGTCACACTCGACGAAAGGCGCCCTCGCCAAGCAATATGGAATCGCTGGTACAAAAAAAAAAAGCCAGAAAGAAAGAAAAAAAGATTAAAGCAAGATTTTTTTGTCCTCTTCTTTAGCATATTGTGCCGAGTCTTCTCACGACGCTTTTCTAAATATTGCTTGAGATAGAAGTAAACTAAAAGTAAACTAAGAAAGAAAGCCCATAAAGAACTAGAGAAAATTTACCTCCACCGTGCACGAAAATCGTAGTGCGGAACGGAGCTACAGATCCGCAATACGCCAAATATGCCATTCCACGTAAGCCACAAAGTTGTGCAATGACCTCGGGCGTTGCCAGATAAGGGAACGCGGAACAGCAGGTCTGCGCCATTACGGTTGATTGCTAGGTATTTGCAAGAAGAGATTGGCGAAATATTAGCCTCAGTTGAGAAAAAAAAGTATTATAAATGGCGGAGACCGTTCTTATGACATTAGCGTTATTTCATACAACTTTCCTCAGCAGCTCGAGCGTTGCGTCAGGTAATGCGATTGAACATAATTTCCCTTGGAGACTAAATAAAAAAAACAACTCAAAAGTATGCACTTAGATATAACATATACAATAAGCACTCGGTTTAGCGAGCCGAGCGCCGCTTGTTCTTGGCGTGCCTCGGGGTCCGCTATCACTGAAGCAATATGTTTCTCGCGGCCTACGTGTACGTTCAGGAATAGCAGTCATGCCTGAAGATATTGGCTGTGGCGAAAAGGCCTTCGGCGATCAGGATGGGGTCCCAGGCATCCCATTTTTCTCGGGGAAGGTACGCGGTCCCAGTGTTCATAGCAATCTCTTTTTGAACCTAGGTGAAGGCAGTGAACGAAAGAAAAAGGCATAGTATGAGCAGCAGGTTAAAGCGACAAAGGATCGATTTTATACGGACAAAGAAGGCGCGTTTAGGCGGGACGAGCCAAGGACGGTGGTACCTCACCTGTAAATAGGCTATGACTCTTAGTGCCACTGTGGCGACGTACAATGAATTTGTTATAAAATCTATTATGTTCCACATGTCACCGACGTATTCTATGAGACCTAGATCCCATAACTGCTTCATTTCACTCCATATCAAACCTGAAAAGAAAAGAGAGGGAGAGAGAGAAACAAACACAAGATGAGAATGTATAGAAACCAAAACTAACAAAGGCCGGAAAATATTTTACATGCAGCAAGAACAATATGTTATCATGGATTTTTTTAACTGTCCAGCAATAACAATCTCAATACAATACAGACTGATAATGAACGCTGGCAAAATAACTGATAATCGGAAAGCACCTGCATGTTCGCGAAACGTCTACAATTGTAACTTTTTGTAATGCTGTAATGAAATCAATGCGCCCTCGGAATGATTTTACGAGTCTATCAAATTGTGAAAAAAATTAGAAACTCCTCTATTGTGCAATTTGTCAATCCTTCGGCGGAACATTAATTAGAGGTTCTGTTAAACTTGAATTGCGAACCTTCAAGTTTATCTTCTTGTTCTTAGTGCTAGAAAAAAAAAAAACGGAGCCTAGAAACTACACATGGACGTTGCGGCGAGAATCATTGAACTCGTTTTAATTTACTTTTACATGCTACCGAGCCCCTCCCCCCTCATGTTTGCGCCACCGGTGTGGCACAAGCATCAGCAGGTTTTCAAACTACTGCGTCTTGCCGATGACTAGTTGGAGGAAGTGTTGATGCATGCATGAATTAAATAATTCATATAGAAAAGACGATGAGCAAAGCCAGAACAGAATGAAAGCACGAGCCAACGTTCCGACAAGTGGACTTGTCTTTTTCAAAGCGAGAACATGTGAAGCGAAGACAAGTCCACTTATCTAAACGTTGGCTCCTGCTTTAATCATGCTCTCGTTTTGCTCGTCGTCTTGGGTTCCATCTCCAGCATTGCCCATACAGAAAAGAATGGCTCGTGGCTTAAAGGGACACTAAAGGCAAATACTAAGTCAAGCTAAAGTGATAGGTTAGTGCCCGAGAATCTCTAAGGTGTCAATATTATCGTGAACGAGCCTTAATAATCGAGAAATTGAGTTAAATGCAGGACATTAGAGACTCCCCCGGGACATTCAAGCACTTGCCCGATGACGAGAACACTCCTGAGATACGTTCTCCCACTAGTACTCAATTACTCGCTCGAAAAAAAAAAGGAAATCCTTGTATTGTATTATAAGATGAAATAAAGTGCTACTTCTTCAGTTCTATTTCATCTATAAAAGAAAAGATTTCATTGAAATTACTATTGATAACGACGCGGGTGGTCGAAAGGTTTCGTTTTCGCTTGTCTCTGCGCCGCCGACGTTTTCACATTTCAGTAGTTTCGTTATCGCGTAGTGCTGCGCTGGTTTTGCTGGCTCGCGAAGCTCGCACAAACTGCAAGTAGCAGAGAATTCAACTCCTATGTGATGCCACGGGATGCCCGAACGGTCTACGCCACTTGACTAAAAAGCAGCTGCAGTGGCGAATCCACCGCTCTGTCTTGGCTCGGTACCGCCGTCTGTTGAGCGCCGTTTTACTTACTGACAGGAGCAAAGGCTGGTGATGGCGTATACAATGTCGCAGCTCCCCCGGTTGGGTGGCGGGAGATTTGAATTTCGAAAAATGTATTAGATGCAATTTTCTCGTAAACTAAGTGTTTTCTTGGCACAAGACAAGCACTGCGAGATTTCTAGAATGGTATTTAAAATGTCCACGTCCACCTAGCATTAGCCTTTAGTGTCCGTTTAACCAGAAAAACAGAGATTGATTAGGGAATACAAGAGTAGAGCCACTGGGGTTCCGTCAGCAAGTGTGTTCTCATTTGTGTTGGAAAACCCTAGACTTGTGGGAATATCGTCACAGCGGCAGAACCACCTTTGTGGCTTTGTTGCTTCTGGAAGACGTCTAGTACTCGTAACAGTCATAAAGCGTCGTATGCCAACTTCGTAAATGTAATCCAAGCGTTTGTTTTATACAGACACCCTTTTCATGCCAGTATCTGAACTAGGAAATAGCGTTCAGTGGAAGTTCTCGACAGGTTTATGTTCCGCACGCCACCTATTATCATTAAAATGCGAGCAGTGTGGATTTTGGGAAGTTAGAAAAGCTATCACACTTGTCATGCAGGGCGTGTTGCTTAATTAGCCGTTCTTTGCTGTTTTCCGGAATGCATAAGCGTGATGCTACAAAAAAAAAATGAAGTAGAAAGATGAAAGCGCGTTAGTAGAAGCTGTGGCTCACCGATTACCCAGGCCAGAATAATCCACTCCACTATGCTAGGACTCGCTCCTCTTTTGGTCGTGATGTCACTACGCACTTTCTGTTTCATCTCGTCTGTTCCGAACCACTCAACCACGACGGTCTCAATGCGCTGCGATGCCAGCATCAGCAGAACTGAAAGAAAGAAAGAGCAGGTCCATTGCCACGTCATTCTTTACGCTCAGATTCGGTCACGTAACCCAGTTTCAACAGTGCATTTAACTGCACCTTTCAGAACTCCGCGCCAAAAAAGAAGAACAACGACAATATTACATAAGGCACGATATAAACTCGGAAGCAATTGTAATTTCAGAGGTAAAAGAGGAAAATGAAAAAAAAAAAATAACCCGGCTGTTCTCAAGCATATGTGAGGATCGGTGATAAGCGATACTTTCTTTGATATTTGCTGAAATATCGTCACTTCTCTTTCTTATAAGTGGCTCAATGCTGTTTGTTCAATGTACGCTGGGGTGTTATCTTGGGTTCAGTACTTTTTTTTCTTTCTACAGGGCGCTTAATGGTAGAAATGGTTGCGCGAAGCTTTCTGCAGCGCAACTGATGCATATAATTCTTTTGTTTCAACCTGCAATGAAAAAAAAAAAGGCCTACCTTTTCTCCTCAATAGGTCAGAGCATTTCAGTGCCTTGTCATTAATGTCTACTAGAACGTCCGAGACAATCATTTTGGGAAGAACGAAAACCACTCGACCAGCTGAGCCTAAAAGGCCTCGCGAGATGCCATCAACACATACGTTATTTATTTTCTTTTAGAGAGACAGAATGTCTTTTAAGGCTAGTTCTGACTGTCGGCGGAGCCAGATCACTCAGTGGGTGGGACGAGTGCCGGCAGAATTACTGCAAGGATAACAAATCTTGATAACATAAGGACCACCAGCACTTAAATGACACTCAAAATAAATTGTGCCGTAATGTCCTTAAACCGCGCAGTTAACTACGAGGGACGGCGTCAGTGGTTGTGGACTAATTTCGACCACCTGGGGCTCTTTAACGTGCACCCAATACCCGATAGACGAGTGCTTTTGCATTCCGCCCCTACTAAATGGCGGCTACCGCGACCGGGATCTTAAAAATTAAGTTCTGCGGTTTTACGTGTCAAAACCGCGATATGACTACGAGGCATGCCGTAGTGGAGCCCTCTGGGGTAATTCTGACGGTCCGGGGTTCTTTAACGTGCACCAAATGCGTGGTGCACGAGTGTTCTTTTTTTTTTTTTTTTTTGCACTGCGCCCGCACGAAACGGCGGCCGCCGCGGTCGTGAACAGCAGCGCGACGCCATAGTGGTCCACCATGGCATATACTTACACGACGCAGAAGCTTAAAAAATTCATGGGTGGCGCAGAAGGCCAAGATATTGAAGAAGAAAAATAAAGCCACCAGAGTTGGCTGGCCACGTGTCCTCATCCCTTCCGTTATCTTCTCATGCATGCGCAAGCACGTTTTACAGCGTAGTGGGAAACGCTTGCTCCAAGGTCGATCTAAATAGTTCGCGAAGCTTCCGGCGAAACCATGAATACTTTGTTTAGCGCAAAACGACAGAGACAAGAAAGACGACAGGACAAGGCGCTACTCGGCGAAAGGCGGTTCAGAACAAATTGTCACCGACATCAGCAAGGGTGGTTATGGGACCAGCGATTGAAGCGCTACTATGTTGGGAGGGAACAAACACTGGGAAAGAAAAAAAAAAACCGTTTTAATTAAAGCGAAACAGATTCATTAAACGAAAATAAAATTCGTTATCAACTTTATATATGCGTGACGAGTAAAGAAAAGACAACTTTATTTTATTTTGTCATTATCACTAAATAAATAGAGGGTTCATTGACGTCGCTATCACTTGCAATGCAATGCATCTCTTGAGGTATGCAGAAAGGCGC